>NC_083771.1:27605733-27700733 GCF_963514075.1 Conger conger
GGTCATGCGACATGAAAGGAAGCACAATCGAACGGAAGTGTGCCAGTTGGGCAGAAGAAGGATTCTGCAACACTAACGGAAATCTCAGTACCCTTTCTCTTACCCTGTCTTTTATTTATTTATTCTCCTTCTTCTTCTTCTGTCTCATTTCCTCAAAAGTGATGTTGCGAATGTTCCTTTTGTTCCCTCGATTAGCCAATTTAACGCTGCCATGTTAACTAACTGGATGTAGGGCCTCAGCGCTTCTACTAGCTGTTGGCAATGAAACCTGGATTTTATTCCACGTACCTCCTTGCCAGTCTTCCTAAATACCACATGTCCGATTAACAGCAATACAATACTCAACATAAGACAATGGATAGAAGTCAACAAAAACATTTTTGATTTTGAAGCATCATCATCACTTCCTGGGCAGCTAAACATTAGCTTGTGGCATGGTGTTATGACTAGCTGCCTGGTTAGCAAGCTGTTTTATGTTTTTTCCATGCTTAGCTACTGTGATGAATAGTCTTAGGACAGGTCCAACACTAGGCACACATTAACACTCTTCCCTAATCTTTTCTTTATTATTTATACATACGCTGGTGGGCTTGTGGAAGATTATTAGTTTGTGGTGGAATGCAGTGGTTATTCAACTGGGGTGAGGGATGAGAACCTCCTGGATAGAGTTGGTGGGAAAATTTTAAGAGCCATTTTGCAAATTCAAATGTCAGCATGCCCAGATAACTAGCTTTTGAAATCACTGGCCTTCTATCAGACCAACAGCACTTGGATGCATGGTCAGAACCAACAGTGTGAGCTGTGTCAGGTATCTAAGTGTTGAGATTACAGCCTTTGAAACAAGAAACAATATGATTGCTTATGGAAAACTTGTTCAAGATCCAGACTATTATATTGTTTCAAAGTAAGAATGCCGCCTGTTCCCCGCTACAGGTCTTATCTCTGCATAAAAATGTGGGGTGGCCTGGAACACAGCACCCCATAACTATTGGGGATCGGAGACCCGGTGTGGGTTTAAAAAAAATAATAAATGGCATCTATTTTTCAGGCCTGCTCCTCATTCATATGCATACTGAATAACAATAAAATATTTTGAGAATGTAATTAAATCATTATAGGATGGATATCAAATGGCTATTCGCTCAGAGTAGTGATTTCCTCCAAGGCCTCCAAAGGTGGAGTCTTCTATAGAAGTTTTTGGGCTTGGGCATCGCAAAATATATTTTTTGTTGTAAAACGTCAACCTTTTCAGGCTTCAGGTGTGTGTGTCTCCTCTCAGGTGTGTGTGAACATGTCTGGTGTGTGTGTGTCTCAGGTGTGTGTGAACATGTCTGAGGTGTGTGTGTGTGTGTGTGTGTGTCTCAGGTGTGTCTGAACATGTCTGAGGTGTGTATGTGTCTCCTCTCAGGTGTGTGTATATGTGTGTGTCTCAGGTGTGTATGAACATGTCTGAGGTGTGTGTGTCTCTCAGGTGTGTGTGAACATGTCTGAGGTGTGTGTGTGTGTGTGTCTCCTCTCAGGTGTGTGAGACAGTGAAGAGGCTCACAGAGGGCATCGTCACCCCGGGCAGTGTGGGCACTCCCCTATCCCTGGACACGCCCTTCTCCAGCCAGCGGCAGGACACGCCCAGCAGCTTTGGCCACACCTCCCAGTCGCAGGGCACGCCCCACACCCCACGCAGCGTGGGCACGCCCTTCTCCCAGGACTCCGCCTACTCCAGCCGCCAGAGCACGCCCACCCACAAGCTGCGTCGCCATGACACCAAGTTCCAGGACGCTTACAACCGCCGGCCGGAGCACCACTACGTGCACCGCGGGGCAGAGCCCACGCGAAAACCCCACCCAGCCCCGCCCGAGCCCGTAGCCCCGCCCTTCCCCCAAACCCCACCCCCTCCCATCAGCTCCGCCTATAAGCCCGCGTACCCCCAGTACCAGGCCCCGCCTCCTCCGGTTTACCCCCCGGCAGACGCTCCCTTCCCCCCCCCACAGCAGGACTACAACAGGCCGCCTCCCCCTCAGCCGGCCGAGCCCCAGCCACAGGCCCCTCCCACCCCAGAAAAGCCGGAGACCCCTCCCCTCCCTGAGCCGCCCCCCGCCCCTGCGCCCCACCCGGTCACGCCCCCGCCGGTCACGCCGGAGCCCTGCCCCTCCCCGGGCCCCGCCTCGGACACGCCAGCGCTGGAGGTGGAGCATCACAGCCTGGACTCTCGCATCGAGATGCTGCTGAAGGGGCGGGGCCGCAGGGCCAGGCTGCCCTTCCTCAGCGAGGGCGAGTGGGAGGGGCCGGCGCACATGGAGGTCAGTCCTGTGTCTTCTTGCTCCTCCCACCTCTCTCTGCCCCGCCTGCCCAGCCCGGGTCTGGAGGATGTCAGCCCCACCCCCCTGCCCGACTCTGACTCTGACGTCGACGAGCCCGCCCCGCCCCGCCCCGCCACGCCGCCCCCCGAACCCCCCGAACCCCCCGAGCCCCCCGAGCCCCCAGAGCCCCCAGAGCCCCCAGAGCCCTGCCCCTCGACACAGGCTGACTCGGCCGACGCTAAGGGCTCGGGGAACCACACGCCCTCTGACAACATGGAGGTAAGAGTAGAAACTGCCCCACTTCAGAGAACACCGCAAACATCTCACCGCTCTGTTCTAGAAATGATCAGTTCATGGAAAGAAATATGAAAAAGGCCCCCTGACTCTTTCTCTCTCACATGCACACACACACACACACACACACACACACACACACACAACCTATAGGGGACCCACTAGTTCCCAGGAAAGCTGTCCCTGTAATACCCCCTAGCTCTGCCTGTGGAGTAGAGTCGTGCACTAGCGGTATGTGGAAGTTTGGACGTGTGCTAGACATGTTATCACCAGACTCTGTATGATGTGTTTCAGTGTAATTACAGTTTTTTTTACCAGACAGCCAGCAACAGGTCTCTCATTTGCAGGTGCATCATGGGTAGCAGTGTGTGACTGCATGCTGTAATTGTTTTAATGGCGTTGGGAGTTAATGCTGAAATTGCTCTGAGCTTTAGCCTGAAGCGAACGGCTATAAGAGCAGTCAACTGTCAGAGTATAATGATGTTATCCTTGTATGTTGGCAAAACACACACATGCACACTTATGTGCATTCACTGACTCTTTAGAATAGGATTAGATAGCATGTATCTGTTTGTGAGAGGCGCGTATTCGGTGTGTGCGTGTGTTGAAACGGAGGTGCCTTTCCTTGTTGTTGTTTTTTTATTCTGTTGTGCGTAGAGCAGCTCTCTCTTTGCTGAAGGAAGTTGAGCGTAGCGCTGGGGTTTGTGGGAGTTTCCACAGCTGTGTCCAGGCAGGTGGTGTTAACACCAAACTGTCGCCTCCCTTGGGTCTCAGGCCAGTAACCGCCATGAACGCAGTTCAGTTTGTTTAGTGCTAATGACCTCTCTCCATATAGTGGTTTGTGCTGATAACGGTATGCACAGGCAGGGCTGAGGCCCTGCAGAGAGAGATCCATGGATCTGGGGTCAGTTCAGCTCTCTGCAACAGGAAGTCAGCCTCTCTGGCACGGAGTCACGTGTGCTAACCACAGTTTCACTTCCTCTCTCTGGCTGATCTGAGATCAGCGTGCAGTCCGGGGGCCCCTGAAGGGGCCTTTGTCTGTGCGGTTGTGTAAAAAGGCCGTTTGAGGTGTTCTATTTGTGCTTTTATAACAGGCGAAAGGGCATGTGCTTTAGGGCGGGGTGCATTTTTAACCCTTTTGAAGACTAGCTTTTTTCAGAATGTTTTTTCAAAATTCGTTCTACCACAGAACTCCGTTGCTTTCAGTTACAATTTTTGATTCAGTTAAGAACATTCTGATCATATGTTTGTGATCCTACACCTTAAAGCACAGGTGTCAAACTCCAGTCCTGGAGGGCCGTAGTGTCTGCTGGTTTTTGGGGTGTTCTGGGTTCATTCAAGTCGTTGATTGGTTAAAGTATCCACACAGTTCTCAAGGCCTTAATTGGCCTTAATTGAAACTGATTGAAAGGAAACCACTAAAACCCGCAGACACTGCGGCCACCTGGGAATTCTGTTTGACACCCCTGCCTTAAAGGGTTAAAGGTACAATAGGTCATTTTGAACTCCTAATGGTCAAGACAGGAATTGCAACAACAGACAACCTCAAACCACAACACTGTTTATGCTTCCCACAGTCTATGAATATAACGCGTAATATAAAGAGTTATTATGCAGTTCGGTGTTCTCATGCACTGTTTTGGAAAGCTGACAGTGACAAAGGCTACAGAGCCTGCCGTCTTTTTGTATTGTTCTAGTAAGAAAATGTCCCTCAAACAGGTGACTTTATGAAATCTTGTCTTTGGTGTGCTCCACAACACTATTTATAGTTTTCACTTTAGCTAACCAACTATATTGTGAGCAAGAAAGTTATTTGATGATTGGACACGTAAAAGAGACTAAAGGAACGTGCAGCTGCCCAAATTGCACTCCAGACAAGCGATAACTGAAACTCTGTATACTATATGCTGTATACTGCTTATCTAGTTAGAAAGTTAGAAAACAATACCAGTTCGCTATAACAAGCAAAGTAGCAGTTCAGTACCAGTTACTATTTAGCTTCCGAATGCTGAGTTTCAGTGATTGCTTGTCTGGAGTGCAATTTGGGCAGCTACATGAACAATCAGAATAAGCCCCCAGAATGCCATTGGCTGTGGCACCATTTTTCAACCAATGAGCTTTAATTGCTGTACAGCTGTCCCATTTTTAGATACATTTGACGGCCTTGCAAATATGCACTTTGAAAACCGAATTTAAGGACTATAAACACAGACAGAGGGTGAGTCAACATGTCAGTGAACCTTTTTCAATGATAGGAAGGGATTTACAATGGTCTTGTGACAATGTTTTAATTCGAGCTATTGTACCTTTAACTGAAGAGAGGCATTTGAATGGTTTTGAGACCATGACCTTTTTTCCCCTAAAACATTTTGCTCTGTAATGTTTTGGGGTGCAGGTCACCCTTGAGTTCAGATTTCACCTCTGACCGCTGCAGCATGTTGCAGTTCGCTGCACTGTGCTGAACACAGAAGTGTGAAATCCACCGGTGCCACGGAGACCTTCAGACGGGACTGTGGGAATCATTGCACAGTGCTGCCACTTTCAGGCCTCACAGGGTAGTGCAAATGCGTGCTGGCCTACACAGTCCTTTGTTTTGGGTCTTCCTCCAGCTGTGTTCCCAGTTAAACAGGTTTGATGGAAAATTTTCATGAAAGTTTTTTTGCTTAGCAGAGATTTTCAGAGTGTGAATCTGGGCCGTAGTCTCTGGGGTGTGCTATGTGCTAAATCCGCTGTTCCTCGGTGGTCTGTTTCTGCAAATCCAGAGTGCAGGAGAGAGAGAAAACTGCTCTTCAAGTCCACCAAATGTCCTGTTCTGCCAGCTGTCTGTGCTGGGAGCCGGACCAGGTTGCTTAATGCAGACAAACAGGAACTTCAATTGAAGTTTGACCTATTTTTTTTTGTTTTCAATGCCCAATGCAACAGTAATAAATAAGCCTAATGCTGTAGATGGGGAAAATAAGTCAGAGCAGAAATGGTTAAACTGAGTGGTTAAGACATGCTAAATAGTGGCTATTTGTCTAGATTTAGGTTCTAATTATGAACTTTAATGCTTCAATGTATATATATGAGAATTTGTTGGCTGTTGTGACAGATAGTCTGAATAAAAACTAAGAGAAGTAGTACATGCCTGTTAAACCTGCGTCTGTCTGTGCTCACAATACATCTTAAAACTAGCCAAACAGCCCAAAAACACAAAACTCAACCCCTGGATTAGATTTGTTTTCATCTTCAAGGTAGCCTAATTCGCAGCAGGAAAATGATATAATCGCATCCATAACTGCCTATTGCTGATTGCACACCCTGTCTTATTAGCCATGCTGGCGTTGACCTCACCCGTTGGGTCTAGTGTAAAGGCTCATTCAGACATGAAGAGGTCCCTGCTCTGGAGACTGAACTCCCCTGTTTTTGAACACAACTACAGGCAGAATAATGAGTCCAATGAATCCCTCTCTCTCCTCCGCTTTCTTTCCCTCTCTCCTTCTGCCCTCCATCACTTCTTCTTCCTCCCTCCCTCTCCCTCTCCCTCTCTCTCTCTCTCCCTCTCCCTCAGTGTTGCTCATCCTCCGGTGACGATATGGAAATCTCTGAGGACGAGATGCCCGGCACGCCCATCGCCGGGGGCGACTGCGTCGAGGGCATCGTGGTAAATTCCGCCCCCCCGTCCATCCCCATCCCGCCCCCGGGCTTCCCGCCCCTCCCCCCTCACCAGACGGGCTTCGCCCTGCCCCCGCCCCACCACCTGCCCCCGATGCTGCCCCACCACCTGCCCCCGTACCTCCACGCCCCCCTGCCCTTCGGCGGGGCCACCCTGCAGTGGGGGGGCGGGCACATGTCCTTCCAGATGCAGACGCAGATGCTGAGCCGCCTGGCCCACAGCCAGCACCCCTCCTACTCCTACCCTCCCTTCGGGGCCCCGTACGGGGCGCCCGTCTGGCAGGCCCCCGCCCTACCCCAGTTCAACCCGGCCGTGCCCCCCCCGGGCTACGAGCCGCAGAAGGACGACCCCCACAGGGCCACGGTGGACGGCGTGCTGAGCGTGGTGGTGAAGGAGCTGAAGGCCCTCATGAAGAGAGACCTCAGCCGCAAGATGGTGGAGGGCGTGGCCTTCCGCTCCTTCGACGAGTGGTGGGACCGGAAGGAGCGCCTGGCAAAGGTGCGTAGTGTGCAGTCTGAACGCGTGCGTGTGTTTGGTTTCACTGCGTGTTGGGTTTAAGGGCGTGTGTTCGGGTTAGAGGTCTGTGTATATGGCTGAAGTATGACTGTGTGTGGCTGAAGTGGGTGCTTGCCTTAGAGGTGTGTTTAGTTTTTTTTGGTTTTGTTTGCCTGTATGTATGTATGTATGTGCACATTTGTGTATGTGGTTTGTGGTTTAAAGAAGGGTTTAGCAGCGTGTTAATGTGCGTGGTTTGTGGTGTGGCGTGTGGTTTAAAGAAGGGTTTAGCGGCGCGTTAATGTGCGTGGTTTTCTCCAGACCTCGGTGACTCCGGTGAAGAGTGGCGAGGGGAAGGAGGAGGACAGGCTTCGGCCGAGGGAGGCTTTGAGGTCCAGCCTGCTGGAGACCCTGAAGCAGGGCGAGGGGCTCGGGTTTGAGGGCCTGGGCCTCAGCATCGGGCTCCACGGGGCTATCCGCCTGCCCTCCTTCAAGGTACGACCCCAACGCGTGTGTTTTCCTGCCAAAACAGACCTACCGTAACACAACCAGGCTCCATAGATACATGTTAAGGGCAGCCTGTAGCGTAGTGGTTAAGGCACATGACTGGAACACGCAAGGTCGGTGGGCCAATCCCCGGTGTAGCCACAATAAGATCCGCACAGCCGTTGGGCCCTTGAGCAAGGCCCTTAACCCTGCATTGCTCCAGGGGAGGATCGTCTCCTGCTTAGTCTAAATCAACTGTACGTCACTCTGGATAAGAGCGTCTGCCGAATGCCATTAATGTAATGTAATGTAATGTAATGTAATGTAATGTAATGTAATGTTATTGGCAAAAACAGACCTACCCTACCAGAACCATGCCCCATAGAAATATGTTGCTGCCAAAATGTGTACCCTGGCAAAAATGTATATCCCTACTAAAGTGCTCATGTGTTTGTACTAACACACATGTCCTAACTGAAGTGCGTCCCTGTTGAAACGACTCCGTTGGCTGTTGACGCTCACTGCTCTGTGTTGTTCAGGTGAAAAGGAAGGAGCCGCCTGACCCCGCCTCCACCGGGGATTCCAAGAGGGCGCGGCCGTCCACACCTGCAGAGGAGGACCTGGAGGATGAAGGTGAGAGTCCTGTGCCCAAGGGGAGCCACTTCTCAGTCTAAACTAGGGGTGGGCAATTCCGGTCCTGGAGGGCTGGTGTGTATGCAGGTTTTTATTTCCACCGATTACTCTGGCTAAATGAGCTCATTGGCTGAATGCACCAACACTGGTTCACTCAGAGATAAGATCACAGTAAAACGGGGGACACAAGAGCAGTCTTCAGCTGTCATTCATGCACATCAAGAAATGTACTGTAGCTAAAATGTCAGGTGGCATAAAAGGCTAATTATGTAATTCAGGCCAGAAGTTGGTATGAAATCCCGAAATGGATACGGCCCTCTTTGCCCACCTCTGGTCTAAACTCTCAGTTACGAACAGTACAGTATATTTTCTCATACACGTTTGCGTTCTTTAATCCGTGTTGTTAATACATCCGTGTGGGTCTCCACAGCTTCCAGAAAGGATGAGGAAGGTGGGGCTGGTCGACGGAGACACGGCCGGCCGCTGAAGCTCGATAGCGAGGGGGAGGAGGAGGACGAGACCTCTGAGAAGGAGGAGTCTTCATCAGACAAGGAGGAAGAGCCAGATGAGCTGAAAGGCTCTGATAGGCTGTCCTGTGGAAAGGTGAGAATGGGAGGCAGAGATAGAGCCTTTGTTTTGGTCCCTGTGGGGGTACTGTACTCTGGGCCTGGGGGACAGCAGTGCTGTAGGGGTACTGTACTCTGGGCCTGGAGGACAGCAGTGCTGTAGAGGGGTACTGTACTCTAGGGAGTGTTGGGGGTGTAAATACCGCAGCTCTGCTGTAAAAACGTGGCCCTCTGCTTCTTTTTTTAGGAGGCTGAGGTAGAGGAGGATGAGGAAGACGATCGTGACTCTGACGGCAGTGAGAGCGAGTCGGACTCCTCAGATGAAGGTAAGTGCAGAAACGGAAAAGGCAATCGGCGTACCCAGGTAACACAAAATATCCTCTCGACGTCATGGCGGTGTCGCACCAGCATTAGCCGGGCTCGTGTGGCCACCGCAGGTGTGAGTAACGGGTGAGTAACGGGTGAGTAACGGGTGAGTAACGGGTGATCTGTGCCGTGCTTCCTCAGACGCTGCCAGTTCCGCCTCGTCCAGGTCCGGCTCAAGCTCCTCGGGCGACAGCGACGACTCCTCCAGCTCCAGCTACAGCACCAGCTCCGAGGAGGAAGAGGAGGAGGAGGAAGAGGAGGACGAGGAAGAGGCGGTGGATGTGGAGGATGAAGGGGAGGAAGACGAGGGGCCTCGGACCTCGTCGTCTTCATCTTCGTCGTCTTCGGCGTCGTCTTCTGAAGAGGAGACGGAGCTTAAAGCCATCAGCTCTCCCATGGGAGAGGGGGCGCAGCTTGACCGGGAGAGTCATGATGGGACTGCCCTGCAAGGGGAGGAGCGCAATACCCTGCCCCCCTCTCCTACCGGAATACCAGGTTTGAACCCCTTATTTCTTATGAGCTGTGTTAGTCATTTAATCAGCCGTGCACCTCAGCCCCAAGGTTACATGCTAACTGTGATTTTGGTGTTTGTGTCCAGCTGAGGATGTGTCGCTGCCGAGCAGGGTGCCCGTATTTAAAGGCCAGTCCCTGGAGGATGTGGGGTACCTGAGGCCCCCCACGCCCACCGGGCTGCTGCCCGAATCCAGCCTGGAGCTCCAGCCCAGGAGCGGTGCAGAGGAGGGGCGACCCCGCACCCCCACCCGAGAAGCAGACCCGCACGCTGCTGCCAGGACCCTCCCCCCAGGCTCCACGCCCCTCGTCCTCCCCGGCCGGAGGCACACGGAGGAGGAGGCCCCCCCCACCCCCGGCGGTGGGCCCCCCGCTTTGGGACGGAACGCAGAGGGGGTGCCGTTGACGCCGTGCGGAGAAGCCCCGCCCAGGGGGCTGACCCTAACCCTGGTCTCTCCCAACGTCCCTGCCAGCCCCTTCTGCTACCTGTCTCAGTCCCCCGGGGGGAGCGCAGGGGTCCCCCGGACCCCCGGCAGAGACTTCAGCTTCACGCCCACCTTCCCGGACTCCGCCCCCCTCCCCCTCCTGAGGAAGGGCTCGGCCGACGGCCTGGAGCAGCGGCTCCTGTTCAAAGAGCCCGCCCCTGGCCCCGCGGCCCCGCCCACTGCTGACTCCCCTGTGGATCCCCGCGCCTTCAGAGACCTCACCCCCCCCAAGAGGAAACCGGGGCGGCCCAAAAAGGCCCCGCCTGCCCCGCCCCCCGCCACCCCGGACCTGGCCCCGCCCGTCCACCCTGCGCTGAGAGACTCTCTCCCGGAGGGGCTGGACTTCAGGGACGGGCGGGGCGCGGCGGGGGCGGGCTTCCTGCCGCTGCGCGAGCTGGAGAACGTGCTGCCGCCGGACGGGAGGGGGGCGGAGCCGGCCGAGGAGGCGCTGAAGCCGGCGCGGAGGGCCCGGAGGAGGTGGGAGGAGCTCCTCCTCAGCATGCACTCGCCCGTCGCCTCCCCGCCCCGCCCGCGCTACAGCCCCCGCTCCGAGTTCGAGGAGATGACCATCCTGTACGACCTCTGGAACGAGGGCATCGACGACGAGGACATCCGCCACCTGCAGGTGACCTACGACAAGATGCTGCAGCAGGACAGCGACCACGACTGGCTGAACGACACGCTGTGGGTGCCCCACCCTCATATCCTTCTGCTGTCTCATTGGCTCAGGCAGTGTGCCGTCACAGAAAAGGGTAGATCAAAAGGGGACCAAGGGGCCAATAACCCCTCCACTTTCGACTATCTCTCTCGTATTAAAATGGGCCTGAAAACAACAATGGTACTGTACCTGTGCACAACGATATTAATCCTAAGTGTTATGTTGCCTGCTCACAATGCAACTATTGTATTTGATATCTGGAATCAAATACTATCGCATGTATTCCTGTATAAACTGCAGGTTGCATAGCGAAATATTTGCAACCAAAGTGTAAATGATTAGAAAAGTTGGCCTGTCAATTGGGCCAAAAAGATTTTGCCAAAAACATTTGCAGAAATTTGAATATATTACAATTTTGTTGTAGAATTGACAAGAGAAAGTACAAATTCAAATGTATCGCTATGAAAAACTCTCAGGCGCTTCGTTTTATGCCTGCTGTGTCCACAAGGGGGAGCAAGAAGACGGCACAAAGGTTTGGATGGACTCAATGCAGAAAAGGTGTATTCCTGTTAACGCTTATGCTTCATTTTTAGAGTTTGTCTTCAGACCAGTAAAAGCTTCACAATTTTAATGCTTGAAGGCCACCTCCCGAGCAAAACACAACAAGGCATTATCAGCCACATAAACAACAACAGAACATAGCCAGCCAGTGGGTAGTTAACTAGCAACTTCACTAGCCGCTGCTACACTATTATGTTGAATATTTCCCTGGATTATTATTTTGGTACATTTAAACAACCGGCCTGTCAACAATGCTGAACTCAGTAAATACCTGAAATTGAGAGCAGTAGTGAATGAATGATAGACGTTTGCAACATTTAGGTATTTTTCCGGAAATACTGAACTAACAAATGAGTGTAGTAGGCGTATGGTTGACGTGATTGATTAAGGGCACAACGTTGCCAGGACACCTGTCTGCTGAGAGAGCACGGCTGGTGTC
Source organism: Conger conger (assembly GCF_963514075.1). Classification (NCBI taxonomy): domain Eukaryota; kingdom Metazoa; phylum Chordata; class Actinopteri; order Anguilliformes; family Congridae; genus Conger; species Conger conger. Next base: position 27,617,179 of record NC_083771.1, read on the forward strand.
AGGTTCATGGGGAAAAGCCACTGCAGAATGCAGAGACACTTTTATGGGCAGTGGGGAAAAAAACCCTCTAGGAAATTCTTTCCATGGGCAGCATTCTTCCCCTCCACCAGAGGGCGCCATGGCCATTTAGATGACAGTCAGGCACACAGGACTATGCTAGTACTTTAAGGCCAAATGTACCACAGGATGCACAGATAGCCAAGTACACATTTTTTGTCTGTTTGCCATGAAGGGGAATAGCATGTGAAACCACTGCTGAATCACACCATAAATATGTCATGCGCAAATAAACAAGTGTATCAAAGCCCACATTTTATCTTCAATCAATTAAAACCTCCTTTTGAAATGTTCATTACAACATGGATTGTATAAATGCAGTGAATTATTATGAACTGTCGGTAGAGCTACTAGTGTTTTCTATGGCAATATTTCTTAGTTGTTACGATTAGTATGGTAGATCTAAATGTATTTAACACTTGTGATGAAAATCACCGCCTAACCCTACCGTGCACACGGGTGTCTTTCGGCATTACTCCGGTGCGGTAGTGTTTTGCCGGTCATGCGACCTCCTGGATTGTGACTTCCTTGACTCGGCGTCACCGACCCGTGCGTGCGACCCGTGGCTGAAGAGGAAGCGGCGTGATGACGGGATGCGGGATCACATGACCGGCTGCGCCCGCAGCGAGGGCTACTACAAGATCGACAAGAAGGACAAGCTCAAATACCTCAACAGCCTCCGCGTGCCGTCCGACGAGAACCCCGCCGACACGCAGGTGAGCCAGCGGGCTGTGGTTAGCGCCGAGTTCTTTAGCACGAGCGCTCCGCCTTTCCTGTGCAAGCTGAGTCTGAGGGGAGGAGTATTGTGTACCTGGTGTATGTGATGAGTAACTTATGAAACCTGTGTAGGGGATGAGTACTGCATACACTGTGTATGTGAGATGTAACTTATGAAACCTGTGTAGGAGAGGAGTATTGCGTACACTGTGTATGTGATGAGTAACGTATGAAACCTGTGTAGGGGATGAGTGTTGTGTATGTGATGAGTAACGTATGGAACCTGTGTAGGGGATGAGTGTTGTGTATGTGATGAGTAACGTATGAAACCTGTGTAGGGGATGAGTATTCCAGCTCAGCCGCACGCCTCCACCCGGGCGGGGTCAGAACGGAGGTCAGAACAGCGCCGCCTGCTGTCCTCCTTCAGCTGTGACAGCGACCTGCTGAAGTTCAACCAGCTGAAGGTAGAGGAACCACAGCCTCATCCGTAGATACAGCCACAGCTACAAGCATAACCAGAAATACGACTGCAACTGTAGCCACTGTTACATCCGTCATTACACCTCGTTGTATGTCGCTCTGGATAAGAGCGTCTGCTAAATGCCTGTAATGTAATGCCGTAATAACAAGACACAAGTATTGCCACCAAAATCCACACCTCACTAAATCTCCTCACTTCTGTCATGTGAGTGCACCTCCTACGAGTGGATCACAGCTGAAACACACAGACTAACCCGAGCGTTGTGCGTCGCCCGTGTGTCGGGCCTGTTGTTTGTGTGTTTTCTCAGTTCCGTAAGAAGAAGATCCGGTTCTGTAAAAGCCACATCCATGACTGGGGCCTGTTCGCTCTAGAGCCCATCGCCGCTGACGAGATGGTCATCGAGTACGTGGGCCAGAACATCCGGCAGGTGAGTCAGCCCGCGTCAGGCTGTGTGGTTTGTTGGTTCTCACGGATAAACTGGCTCCTCAATGTTCAGATGTACTGATTTTGCACCCGAGTGCTCCCGCCTGAGTCGAGGTGGAGGAGAAAGGGCTGTAACCCAGAGCAACTGGGGGGGGGGGGGGGAGGAGATACCAAGTTTCCAGACTTGTGTTTGGCCTGCTAGGGTTGCAGCTCTGTGACCCGGAGCAATGAGGTATCAGGTTGTGCAATGAGGTGTTTATGGCGCCCCCTGCAGGTGATTGCTGACATGCGGGAGAAGCGCTATGAAGACGAGGGCATCGGGAGCAGCTACATGTTCCGCGTCGATCATGACACCATCATCGATGCCACCAAGTGCGGCAACTTCGCCCGCTTCATCAACCACAGCTGCAACGTGAGTGTGTTTGACTGACGGAGGGCGCGGGTGTCGGATGCCAGATGCATGTGTCACTAGACATGCATGTGTCTAGAATCACTAGAGTCTAGTGTCTTAGTGCTGGTCTAAAGCAAAAACCTGTGTTTGACGGAGGTGGAGGTGTATCAACATTAGATGGAGCTGCAGAAAAGTGTGGGTGTTAGATGGAGGGGGTGGGGGGGATTGGAGGAGGGTTGAGTTGTTAGATGGAGCTGCAGGAAGATGGATTGTTAGGAGGAAGATAGATGTTGGCTGGAGGTGGTGATGGGTGGAGTTGTTAGATGGAGGTTGGAGGATGACAGAGGCCTGCTTGTGTGTTCTCAGCCTAACTGCTACGCGAAGGTGATCACAGTGGAGTCTCAGAAGAAGATCGTCATCTACTCCCGCCAGCCCATCAACGTCAACGAGGAGATCACCTACGACTACAAGTTCCCCATCGAGGACGAGAAGATCCCCTGCCTGTGCGGGGCGGAGAACTGCAGGGGAACCCTGAACTAGCCCGCCCAAACGCACCTGTCCCACCACCACACTGTGCCTAAAGCAAGAAACCAAAAAGCGAGAAACCCAAAGACAGGATGGTGTGAGCTGTGTTGCGTGACCGTGTCAGGACCCCAGTCTGTGCCGTTCACCATTTCAGGCGTTTGTTCTACTCAAATTTACCCCTGTATCTCTGCCCAGCGTACCCCAAAAATCTAGTAATAGTAATACCCTGACAACACTAGCCTCTTTGTGTCCCGGTCCAGTGAGCTAAATATCTACCCCCTCCAGAAGAGATTTGAGTAATTTATATTCTTCCAATATGAGCTCAGAATGGGTTTGTGTGGTGACACCGTGTCACTGACTCGCTGTAGTTGGAGATGATCTGGCCCTCTTCCTCCTGCTGACCTTCCTTTTAATTCAGAAAGGAGGGACTATTCTACAGGAGTTTTAATAGTTACAACAGGACCCTTAGACCAAGTCAATTACATTCTTTTCTTACCTCTGCCCATAGGGAGAAGATCTCCCTCATACATGAGGCTCTACCGCCAGGCCAGGATTTTATACCCAGGCTCATAACCCACTTTATGACTGCCACTACATCCCCTCTTAGTTCTGCAGTTCTTAGTTCTGTCTCCCAAGAGTCTTAGCATTAAATCTAAACACAATACTATCCGTTACCATGTTACACGAAACACAGCACACACAAAACACGAAGCACAGCACACGACAGCAAAAAGCTAAAGCCGGCTAATGAAGGCTAATGGCTGGGTGAAGGGGGGCTGGCATGGACTCCCCTTTGCAGGCCATAACGGTTGCATTGTTATGCGGCGGACATCTGGGGGCAGCTGTGTGGAACACGCACTCCTACAGTCCAAATGCAGTGCGCTTCAGTTATACCCCTACTAAATTTGCTTGTTTGTGCGTGTGTGTGTACAGTTAGGTCCATAAATATTTGGACTTTGACAAAGTTATTATTATTTTAGCTGTCTACCACAGGGTATTGGAGTTAGAAGTGAATAGTGAATATGAGCATCAGTTTTATTTTGAGGGTATTTAATATCTAAATCGGGTGAACGGTGTAGGAATTGCAGCCGTTTTACTACAGTCTCCCCAATTTAATAATTGGACAAACTTTTATACTTGGTTGCACTTCTTTGCATGCCATGCCTGTGGTAGACCGGTAAAATGACTAACTTTGTCAATGTCCAAATATTTATGGTCCTAACTGTATGTGTGTGTGCGTGCGCTTGCGCGCACGGCACATGCGTTTGCTTTAATGGTCTTCCACAATTTGGTGCTACAACTGGTATGGTCTTCACAAAGATGTACAATGTACAGAGCTTTCACCTGGAACACAGGTGTTCGTGAAACACAGGATGTTTATGAAAAAGGACAACGTGCCCCTTGTTATTGCCCATTGTGCTGCTTCTCACACGCTCATTGGCCACTTTTAGGTACACCTGTGCAGTCCCTTGTAGGAGCCCTGATTGCCTCCAGAACAGCCTGAATTCTTCACGGCATGGATTCAACAAGGTGTTGGAAACATTCCGTCGAGATTTTGGTCTGCGCTGACTCAATAGTATTACATACTTACTGCAGGTTTTTTGGTCACACATTCACGCTGTGAACTTCTAATTCCAACTCATTCTAAAATCGGTCGATTGGACTGAGATCTGGTTAACAACAGTGCTTAGGCATGCCGTGGCATTGAAATGATGCTCATTTGTATTAAGGGCCCTAATGTGTGCCAAGAAAAAATGGCCCAAGCCATTATACCACCAAGAACCGCCTGCACCATTGACACCAGCTTGTGTGGATCCATGAATTCATATTTGAGCCATATTCTGAACCAGCTATCTGCATGTTGCGGCAGAATTTTTGATTGGTCAGACCAGGCACGGTTTTTCTTCAGTCATCCAGTTTTGGTGATTCCCATTTCCACTGTAACCTCTCATTTCCTGCTCTTTGCTGAAAGGAGTGGAACGAGGTGTGGTCTTCTGCTGCTGTAGCCCATCTGCTTGGAGGTTCAATGTCTTGCATGTTCAGAGACGCCCTCCTAGACACCACTGTTGTAAACCGCTGTTGTGGCCTTTACTGTTCACTTGCGCTTAATGCTCGGTCGGAAAACAGCGAAAGCTCTTTGCCGTGTCTGCTTGCTTTGTATATTGAGTTGCAGTCACATGATTTGCTGTTTGGACTAGCAGGTCATTTGTGCTAATGAGTACCTAATATATTGGCCACAGTGTATCTCAATGTGCCACGTAAACAATGATCACCATAGCCCAGGTCTCAGAGTAATGTCACCACAGTATCGAATGATCTTGCAGTTCCTGGATTTTGTTGCTGTTGTTTAATTGTGAATGCACTAGAGCTTTTGGCAGCCTGCTTGCTCCACGTCAGCCAATCAAAACCCTGACAGCCAGCCCATGTCTTCCTCAGTTGAGGGCCAATCACAGGGCGAGGGGCTGAGTATTTAACCATAGTGAGTTTATATTGTTCAGGTTTCTAACAGTGTTTTTCCTGAGAAGGGGGAATCCTGAAAATGGACACGTTTCTTTTTAAGAAAGAATGATGAAGAAATCAGGGACATTTTGAAAAACAGAGTAAATGTTTAGTGTATAAAGCGTGTTTTTCTCTTTTGCATAACAAGGGCTCAGATTTCCCTTCTAAAGATTGTTTCTTGTAGAAACGTCTTCCTTTTTTTGTCCCCTGCCAGTTCTTTTTATAATCCAAAGTTTGTAAATGCATTGTATAACTGTGAATGACTATATTTTGTGTTGGGAAGGTTTACTGCAGCTCTGTGGGATGTTGGTGTAGATAGAGCTGGCAGTGGTATTTTCAGCTTGTGTCAAGCTTTTATTCTGTTGTAAATTCTGTGAAATGAAATGTTTGCGGTGTGGAGAGATGTGCTGAAATTTAAGATCATGGCCATGAGATTTTGGAGGGGTGATGTGTCCCCCCAATGCTCAGGTCTATTTATTATAATGTGCAAAAATAAAATAATGGGTAAAATATACATATTTTTGAAAGTGTCACTGTGGTACTATTCTAGATACACGTTCACATACACACACACAGTGAACTCTACTCATTAGATGTCATTACACAGTGGGCTCCAGAATTATTGTTATTGATAATTATTGCTAAAAATGAAGAAATATCACAGAATCTTTACAGAAAAACGATATCATTTAATTATCCTAGTAGATTCTAGTAAAAACAATGATAGCTATACTTGAGTTTAACTTCCGTATTTATTTGCAAAGAAATAACAGAAAGTGAGAAAGCTTACTGCCTTTCTGATTTGAATCAGACATAGTAAGACTCTTAAACACACTTTTCCAGAAGGGGGGGGCTTTACCAAAACAAAAAGACATGAAGCTGGCCACGAACATTTATCAGTGTTTTGTCTTCTGATTACCCCTTGTTGACTTTGCTGTAAGATCGGAATGTGCTAGCTACCCCCTTCCAGGAGAAGCAGAGACATTAAGGTCAAAGGTTGTCTGCTGGGAGAGAGACACAGAAAGACTCCTAGTAAGAACTTAATTCACAAAGTGGTCTAATAGTAACAAGGATTAAAAATAAAAGGTTACTTTTAACCATGTGATTGTTTTCATGTTAACACACATTGTCAATTAAGAATCAAGTAAGAAAATTACCCTTACACGTGACACCCCAGCTCTCATCACAATATATCTGCAGAGAGATCTGTGAAGAATTAACAGGTCCCTTTATAGATTGTAGATGTTCTTTCTCAAACTAACCTGTGACCCCTGCTGGTGGCCCGATGGTTCTAAAAGCCGTGGAGGTATTCTAACGAGGCTGCCTCTCTTGGTCAATGTATAACCACCCTTGTGACAAAGAATACCAAACTTAAAATATTTCACCTGGAAAATATGAAAGGGAGAGACGCTTTGCCCTGTGTTTCCACTGTGTGTCAGTGTGACATGACCCTTTTCTTATGTCGCTTACTGTCTCAATGGTGAAATGGCAGCCGGTTCAATTCCCGAGGACCAGATATGTTTGGAGTATTTTGTGTGGTGAGCAAGATGCCATAGGTCATGTGACCACCTGCTGGATAGCTGGGGCGGAGCTTGGCTCTCTCTGTCAGCACGTGAGTGGTGGAGTGACCTCACCCTAAGTAAAGCCCAGCTGTAACTGCACTGGAGGACAGAGGCCCCTCTGTCTCCCAGTGATGAATCCTACATCAGTGTCAGGATGTGGGTGGTGTGAGCAGCAGGTGTGAGCGTGTGCGTGCGTGCTCCCATCCTCATCAGTGTCAGGACATGGGTGGTCTCAGAAGCTGCACTGCCTTTGGATGGCTGCATTATTTACACCTTATACAGTCTGCAGTACAGAACCAATGCCACGTTACACAACCAATTCACCTATTAAACATACTCACGCCTTATGCATTGCACTCTCATACAGTGTAGTACAAGGTATACATGACACAACCATGTCACTTATCCATTAAACATACAGGTACATGTCATTTGGCTGACGCTTTTATCCAAAACAACTTACAGTTGATTACACTCAGCAGGAGACAATCCTCTCCTGGAGCAATGCAGGGTTAAGAGCCTTGCTGTGCGGATCTTATTGTGGCTATACCGGGGATCAAACCACCTACCTTGCTGGTCCCAGTCATGTACCTTAACCACTGCGCTGCAGGCCACCCAAACTGCTAAAATACAGCAGCCACTTGAAGGATACAAAGTATATTGCAGTTCCTGGGTTAATTAGGCATTTAAAATCCCAGCATGCTCAGAATTGTTTGGCAGGCCCTGTTGCCCGCTATTTTAGCTGCCTTGGCTAGAAGAGCACATCTCAGTGACTGTGAAAGAGGGTGATTGTTGGGGATGTCTGGCAGGAGCTTCGGTGACTGAGCCTGCTGAACTCCCTGATGTTTCACAAGAAAAAGTGCTGAAAGTGACACTGGTATGGGAGTCGGAGAGAAAGACATCATCGTCTAGGGGCTGCTGTGGCTGAAACACAGACTCCTCAACCGTGATATCCTTGCACTGGTACGAGAAGCAAGGCAAAACAAATGAGCAACTCTAAAACAGTTGGCCACAAATGTCAATCCAGGGTGAGAGCTGGCAGTTTCATCAAGAACACTCTGTCAAGAAGTTCTCAGAGAAGCATACAATGGTTGATGTTTCCTTTATTTTAGCAGTTACCTGTACTTACACCTTACAAAGCACATGCACACAGTGCAATATATGTTACATGTTCAGATCTTAGGGAAAAAGTCATATTAGACATTGGGAACCTGAGTAAACAAAAAAAATGTATTTAATGAAAAAAGTTATCAAAACACCCATATCAGTGATGTCATATGATATCACCCATGAGAAAAAGAAATTGCCCCCTTAAACTTAATAACTGGTTGCACACCCAAATGCTTCCTATGATTTCATATCTGTCTTTCCCATTGCTGTGGAGGAAATTTAGCCCAAACTGTCCAAAACTGCTTTAATTCAGACAAATTGTTAGTTTTTTAAATCACAAACCCCTCATTTCTGGTCCTGCCACAGCATCTCTATTGAGTTCAACTCAAGGCTTTGGCTAGGCCAGTCCAAAACTTATTTAATTTAATTAATTTTCAGCCATTCAGTTGTGAACTTGCTTCATAACCCGAGCTAACTGGATGGTTTGCTAGCAATCTATAAAGCTAGCTACAAGGGATCTACATATTTCATTCTGGGATGTATGTGCTTAAACCAGTCAAACCCAGTCTACCCTCAGACAAAACTTCCCAAGGGCCATAATACCAAGGGCCATAATCTACCAGCACCAAAATTATGGACAGATCCAGAAAGTCTTCAATTCCCATTCTTTAACCTATGTCTCCATTTTTCATGCTAAAATTCCAGCTGCAGTTTCTCTCTCTATCTCCATTCCGGCTGATTTAGCTTCCTGAGAGAAAAGCAGCCTTTCTGTCTCACGCTCCCGAAGACCAGCAAAAGTTTCCATTAAATCAGCCATGTTTGTCATGTTCAGAGGAAACTACAGGACGGAACGATGAGAGAGTATCCCGAGGCCTGTCTTCATCCTCAGCTTTCTCTCAAAGGGTGCACCAGTGTTGCACAGAATGACCACAGGTAGACTGGCACACTACAGTGCATCCTGTGAGAGACATAAGGATACTTATACGCAGGAATAACAGCACAGCTTTAGAGACAGATATTATAGAAACTGAGTCAGAGTAGACTGGTTTCCGGGGAGTAAATGTCCAGAGTGTTCACCTTAACCTTAACCTTTTCTTATCTTTTCTAATTCTGAGTTATGTGAGTCATCTCTTAGTCAGCATCAGCCATGCTAAAAAGCTCTCTTGAGATTTATCAGACTCTGGGTCTGTTTTACGAAGGGACCGTTTCATATAGCTTCAGCAGGCTGTTCATCATCCAGCGCAGAGTAAAGTTGTGGTTTCCCATAACCCCACTCCCATTTCATGTTGGATGCCACATATTTTGTCAATTGAATTTCAAAACATGAAATGGTATGACAGTATTTTGACTCATAAATAATGATTAGTAGATTGCTGAAGGGTGGTTTGTTCCCATAATATAACCTGTATCTACATTACAATTTTCCAGCTGCCATTTCTCTCCCTGTCTCCATTCTAAGTGTTTTTGCTTCCTGCGACATGAATATCTGATTCTCTCTCACGCTCCAGAAGACCAGAGTATGTTGCTATTAAATCACCAATTCTAACTTATCATCTTCAAAGGCTATTGGTAGTATTATTTAGCCCTGAGAAAGCGTTAGAGAGAGAAAGAGAGAGAGAGCTCTACAATTAAGTAATAATTATAATCCATCCATCCATTATCTTAACCCGTTTAGAGCCTATCCCAGCATGCATTGGGTGAAAGGCAGGAATACACCCTGGACAGGTCGCCAGTCCATCACAGGGCACACACACTCATACCATGGGCAAGCCTCTTCAATCAGCCTAACCTGCATGTCTTTGGACTGTGGGAGGAAACCGGAGTACCCGGAGGAAACCGGTATTGCAGCAGATTGTTTTGCGTTATGAGGTATGGGGCCAACATAGCCATCAAGACTACATACAATAGGACAACAACCCAGTGGAAACCCTGTATGCTGAATTCTACATAAACATACTTCAGGTCCAAGCAAACACACCAAACAATGAATCCAGGACAGAATTAGGTCACTACCCTTTACTTATAAACATTCAAGAGTATTAAAATGTTGGATTTGGATTAATCTAAAACAAAGCAGACCAAGTTCCCTCCAATATAAGTTCCCTCCTATATATCTCATTAGCTAAGCTCAATGCCTCTCAACCAGCTAGCCTTGAACCTAAAGAATCAGGCAAAAACTATGACCAGTTTCAGACCTGCACTGCTTCAATTAAAATCAACTAATAAATAAATAAATTAAACAAAAGATTATTATTTGCCAATACAGTACGTCATGCAAATAAAAAAACTCTGTTAGTCTGAGGGGTCTGATCATGTATCTGTAGTCCATGTATTTAAAGATAGATGATGAAAATAAAATGCTATTTGCATGAACATTCAGATCGAGTTCTATTTCCATTTCAAACGCTGGGAAAAAACACAATTAGTTATTTGGTCATTACATCTCAGATTAATGTTTTTTTACCAGGATCAAAACAACAGGCAGACAGATCTGTCTCTCATGCTCCAGAGGACCAGCCTAAGTTGCTATTAAATCAACCATGTTAGTTTATCATCTCAAAAATGTGACCCATTTCTTTTCACATGTAAAATTGGGATTTTCACATGTGAAAAAGCATATTTTGTATGATTATTTCATAAGGGATGCACACATAAACAGTCTCACACACACACCTCATTGCTTTAAATGCCCATATTCTGCTATTCTCCAGTGCTTTACAGGTTTTAAAGTTCTACCAATCAATCAATCAAATTATCATCAAATTATCAGGTTTTTTTTATACCTGTACTGAATGAGTTGGAAAAAGCAAATTAACTCAATCCATTCTTTAAGCGTTTTGATTGTGATGAAAGTTATTGTATTAATGAATGCTACAATGTGTTACAGACTGTGATATGTGACCCAATACGGGATAAAATAGAGTCAAATATTAGAGGCAAAGCTGCTCACTGAAAAGGCCCCAGGGCCTGATGAGTTGACCCCAGCCTGGCATTCCTTATTTCAGCCCTCAGTTGACACTCAGTTGATGCTCATAGCATTCCAACAATATGGAAAAGGGCCTTATTACTCCTGTCCCAAAAAAGCCACATCCTTCACATCAATAGTGATGAAATCATTTTATCGCATTATGGTTGGGAATTTACAGACTGATGTGTGCAATCCTTTACACCGCTACTAATTTAGAAGCATTGATGACACATTATACACCATTATGCACTTTATTTTAAAGCAACTTAAAAGCCCTATATCCTATACAAGACTAATGCTCATCCATTTTAGTTCAGTGTTTAATGCAATACTCACACAGATTTTATTGAATAGGTTTAAGCAAATGGAGTTGAGCCCCTATATCATAAGATGGTGTAATGCATTCCTTATAGGGAGACAACAGCAGCTTAAAGTCAATGCAACACTTTCTGATATAAGTTATAAGTATCGGAGCCCCACAGGGTTGTGTAAGCTCCTCTCTCCTGCTACGCAAACAATTATATTATCAAATTCTCAGATGACACAGCCATACTCAGTCTATTGACAAAAGTCAAACAGGTCAGAGATAGAAGGGTTTCTGCAGTGGTGTGAGAAGCATAACCCTGCATCAGTCCATGCTGAGGTAAAAACAGGTGGCAGTGTACAAATATTTGGGAGTGCGCTTTGATTTTTACCTGAAATGGGCTTGCCAAGTTGAATATATTTGTTGGAGGTGAAATGTACTCGGTGTGGAATGTATAAGTGGATGTGAGTGTCGAGTGTATGAAATTATATGAAGGGTGCAATATTTTGTGTGAAATCATTGTCAATTCAGACACAAGAAATGAGGCGAGGCCAGTGAACTGTAATCAAATGCTTTAATGGATCAAATAAGTGCTGAGTAATGATGAAACCCAGGACCAAGGTTGAACATTCTGTCCGTACATTATGGCTTTCTCACTAGTTTATGATTTCAGAGAGAAATAAAATGACACTTAAAGCAAAGTCGATGTGATGACCATTGATTATCTCAAGAGGAAACAAAATATATATATAATTTTATAAAAACAAAAAGATCATTCAGTACAGTTACAGGCATGGCAATAATAGTTCAAGTAGTCCAGATAAATATAAAATAAATACAGACTATTGAAGATTCATCCATCATGTCTTGCTTCTCTCTGTGTACAGTACGATTATAAAGCCCCTCACTACGACACGTCGTCGTCGTGGAGACCGCTGGGAATGGTTGTTGCTGGGATGTTTGCACGTTGCAAGAACATTGAGGGAACATTGTGAGGATACTCCAGGGGATGTTGTGGGAATGTTAGAGAGGAGTTGTGGGGACATTGTAGGGATGTTTTAAGAACGTTGTGAGAAGACTCTCAGGGCAGTCCCGCGCTCAGGACAGAAGCCAGACAGAGCAGCAGGCTGTGGACCGTCAGGTTGGCGCTAGAGAGCAGGGTGGCGTCTGTTGATGCATAGACCTTGCGGCTGAAGGTGTCGTGAATGTGCCGGAAGTTGTTGTACAGGAGAGCGCTGGGGTGGGCGCCTTCCTCTGAGTGGTACACCCCGGAGACAAACTGACTCAGCTGCACAAACCATGGACATTATTACAACTTACATTACATTGTAGCATATGATCTGCCTTATCTCTAATACAAACCATGGCCTGTTTCTACGGTTATAAATTGTGTAATTAATCCTTTACGATAGTATTTCATCTGAGTCTCCCCACTTGTTCACTTCTTTCATACTTACAGTTACTTCAAAGTTAATGAGTATTGTTGTAAAGTATACATTAAAGTATTAATTACATTCATTAAACACACAGACACAGACACACATACACAAAGTAGCCTTGAAACATTTGGCATGAAAAACTTCCAGTTCAGAAGAACTTTCTTTCTTTGGAAGATTGCCACACTCTTCTAAACTGTAAGGTTTTTACATGACAAAAAGGTTTTGACATGGTAAATGAGTCATAACTACAGGGAAGTGTGTGTTTGGTTGTTTAGTAGGCTTCTGTATTTACAATGTGTGTATGTGTATTTAATTGTGTGTGTGCGTGTGTGTGTGTGTGAGGTGTTTAATAAGTGTGGATATTTATTTTGTGTGTGTGAATGTGTTCTTTTAGTGTCTGTGTATTTAGTGAGTTTGTACATTTATAATGTGTATATAACTGTGTGTGTATGCGTGTCTGTGTGTGTGTGTTTGTGTGTGAGCTGTTTAATAAGTGTGGATATTTATTTTGTGTATGTGAATGTGTTCTCTTAGTGTCTGTGTATTTACAATGTGTATATAACTATGTGTGTGTGTGTGTGTGTGTTTGTGTGTGTGTGTGTGTGTTTGTACCTGTTTATAGGAGATGTATATAGGAACTTCATAAACGGTCCACACAACAGCTTTGGAACACGGAGGGGTGGTGAGGCTGCCATGGTAACGGTAATACTGGGACATGTTGTTCATGGGCAGGAGGCTACTCAGCGGAAAAGGCTTGACTCTCACAGTTTTCCCTGCAAAGGGGGATGGGGTTAGCACACCAACACTTCACTTCACTTCACAGCTGAGATATGCTGGGAGGAGTTAAGTGTAAGGGGTACGGGCTCACCTTTATAGGCCACTGCAGGAACTAAATTGGAGAGGAGGCTGAAACTGTCACTCAACCGTGCCTCTGCCACCTGCAGGTCAGGTCAAGTATTGCAGTAACACATTACAAGTCAGATGCACAGACCCATTCTCTCCTTCATACACACATACACATATCATATACTCCCTCTGTCAGTCTGGGCAGCTTACATCGATGAAGACTCCCAGTACAGCGATGCCCGTGGGGTCCTCCATTGCTGCTGTGAGGTTGGGATAATGTACTGTCTTCATGTTGACAATGTGCATCTGTAAACACAGAGGATGCTCTGTTTATAACACCACAGACTCAAAAACTACCAACTGCTCTGATAAGTGTGCATGTGCAACATCCTAGTGATATTCTCATTGGTCAGGATTATCATAGGTCATAGGTCATTGGTCAGGATTACTTATTGTTGCTTTCCATGTCGTGAAGTGTTGGTGGTGGTGATGATGATGGAGATGAGGACGGCATATTCATGAGGGTTGTGCATGAATACCTCCATGGGGTATCTCCTGCCGTTGACGGTGTGCTCAGCCCCGTTGGTGGAATTACTGCCCCAGTGGAAGTGCAGCTGTAGAGTGGTGTAATCTGCAGGCAGGCCTCCACCTCTCACCTCCATCCCCAACCCCACCTGCAGCACAACTGCACCAGAGACACACCCGTAACGCCTCTGAGCCCTCCACCTCCATCCCCAACCCCAACCCCACCTGCAGCACAACTGCACCAGAGACACACCCGTAATGCCCCTGAGCCTTCCACCTCCATCCCCAACCCCAACCCCAACCCCACCCACAGCACCACTGCACCAGAGACACACCCGTAATGCCCCTGAGCCCTTCACCTCCACCTCCATCCCCAACCCCACCCACAGCACCACTGCACCAGAGACACACCCGTAACGCCTCTGAGCCCTTCACCTCCATCCCCAACCCCACCTGCAGCACAACTGCACTGGAGACACACCCGTAACGCCTCTGAGCCTTCCACCTCCATCCCCAACCCCAACCCCACCTGCAGCACAACTGCACCAGAGACACACCCGTAACGCCTCTGAGCCTTCCACCTCCATCCCCAACCCCAACCCCACCTGCAGCACAACTGCACCAGAGACACACCCGTAACGGCCCTGAGCCCTTCACCTCCACCTCCATCCCCAACCCCAACCCCACCCACAGCACCACTGCACCAGAGACACACCCGTAATGCCAATCAATCACACACACACTCTCAGAAATAAAGGCATGAAAAGTGCCTCTGAACGTACAAATGCTTGTCGCTGGGGCAGTACCATATACATGCATAAAATGACTCCCCTAGCTAGCAATACATAACTCATTTGTAAAAAAAAATTGCTTGGAAAATGTACTCATAAAGACTACATAAAGAGAATATTACTATCATTTCAGAGTGCATTTGAGAAATTTGAAGAACAAAACGTACTTCCACTGTCACTTTATTTCTGAGCGTGTACCCCAGCAACAGTTTTTGTGAAGGAGTGGCCCTTCACCAGCCACCAGAGTTGGTCAATTAATAATTTAATTGGTTGATTGATTTACTTCAAAGCCAGGTGTTGGTGTTTAAAATGGAACACAGGTGCAACTATTTGTGTCTGCCATTTAAGTGTCTATCAGTTTGAAAAGCAGATGGAAAAGGCTAGCCACGATGTTCATTTGTGGGTTGGTAAAATAAATAGTTACTTTTTATCTCTGTTGTTTTTAAAGCCTTTTTTTTTACAGTTTTGGTTTAGTTATATTTCACATCGCTCACCAGAGTGGCCGTTGTTCTTCAGGGTCCATTCCCCCGTCTGTGCCGTGCCAAAGCCCTCCAGCTTCAGTGCTTCCAGGGACAGATTTCTGCTCATCTGATGGTCCAGGTTGATTGGAGAGTGATGCTCGCCAATAATGGGGTGGCAGGAAGGAAACGTATCTCCCCAGGAATATGGGTCTGGCAAGACGACAGAGAAGACATATTAATGATGAAGAATGCTCATTAATGAGGGTGTGTGCACATTAATGAAGGACTCTGCATAGTAATGAGAATTTAATATGCGGAAAATATGCATTACTGAGTGTATAGAAGGAGAATACATATTTATAATAATAATAAACATGAATTACAATGCCCTGACTTGACATGGTATGTGTCGGTTCCACAGTTTCTGTAGGCTATCTAAATGAAAAAGGTGGAAAAGGAATTAATTGAAAACTTTTTGCTGAAAGCATGTGACAGTGAATAACCAAAAACTAAAATTTCTTGTGGGGTGGAACACAGAGGAGAATCCAAACTTTTTTTTAACTTTATTTTGGAAAGAAGGTCTGTTTGTTTAATGCAAAAATTGCTTGAATTTGGAGAGACTCACGTCAAGAGAGAATATTTCTGTATTGGACTCATTCATAGAGAAGATATTTAAATTATCAGGTAATATTTTGCCCTCCATGTCAAAATGAAATACATTACAACAAATTTGTAATAATAATAATAATAATAATAATAATAATAATAATAATAATAATAATATACTTACTACAGTGTTCTTCATCGTAACAGAAGTCGCCTAAAAGTAGAACATATTTTCTAAACAACAGCAAACAACAGCAGGCTGTCCAACTTTCGTTGTGGTCATTCATTTTAGCAATGTCGTTAAAATAGAACATAATGAACATAAAGAATTGCACTATGAGACAGATCAGATTCAACATATAGGCTACCTATTATTAACGTTCAGATACATAGGCTATGTTAATATTTAGGCTCTACTGATGTTGTATGTCGAACTGTAAAACAGAATTAGGAAAGAACATAAATAAAACTTATCACTCACCTGTATATGAATTTGTAATGAACGCCGTGAAAAAAAACAAAGTTTGGACAATTTTCATGGTCGTCTTTCAATCAATGAAAGTTCAAGTTGGTTATAATGTGAATGTCAAACAAAACGATGCGATGTCAAGCCTGTCTCACTCCCGCTCTACGAATGAGAAGGTGATAGTAGACGGAATTCTTTTTGTAGTAGGCTAGTCCATCTGATAGAATCGGCAGTTGAGCAGTTATCCGCCAGAGACTGCGACTCAAATGATCATGACAGAGAAGACCTTTACTGGGTACGAGGGTAACGCCTGTTGAATCCTTAAATATTCTCGCTGCTTTGATAATTTGAGCCGTAATCCTTCCGCTGATACATATTCAAGAGATTACAGTTACACGATCATCTGAATTCAAACCGCCGAATGTCTCAAGTTCACGAGAACGGTCTGTCCATCTCCGACCAATATTTGAAATGATTTGGCAATGAGCGATGCGAAGTAGAGTGGAGATGCGCCCAGTGCAACATCAGACAAGACATGCGTCAACAATAATATTTAACTCATTTTTATGAACAACATTGATAAGGGGTTATCCCAAGAAAATGGTAGGCTAACTCCAAACATGGTATGAAACAATATTGAGATATCCATCACTCGCTGAACATACAGTGCAGTCCACAAATATTTGGACAGTGGTACAATTTCTGTTCTTTGGGCTCTGTACTCCAGCACATTGTATTACAATTAAAACAATGAATATGAGGTCAGTGTGCAGACTGTCACCCTTAAGGTACAGTGGTGTGAAAAAGTGTTTGCCCCCTTCCTGATTTCTTATTTTTTTGCATGTTTGTCACACTTAAATGTTTCAGATCAAACAAATTTAAATATTAGTCAAAGACAACACAAGTAAACACAAAATGCAGTTTTTAAATGAAGGTTTTTATTATTAAGGGAGAAAAAAAATCCAAACCTACATGGCCCTGTGTGAAAAAGTGATTCCCCCCCTGTTAAAACATAACTTAACTGTGGTTTATCAAACCTGAGTCCAATTTCTCTAGCCACACCCAGGCCTGATTACTGCCACACCTGTTCTCAATCAAGAAATCACTTAAATAGGACCTGCCTGACAAAGTGAAGTAGACCAAATGATCCTCAAAAGCTAGACATCATGCCGAGATCTAAAGAAATTCAGGAACAAATGAGAAAGAAAGTAATTGAGATCTATCAGTCTGGAAAAGGTTATAAAGCCATTTCTAAAGCTTCACACCACTGTATGTCCATAATGGGTGATCCTTAAAGGAAGTCTCCCCATTTTGGGGGACCAAAAGTTGGACAATTGGCCTATCAGCCGTTTTTCATTTGTGAAGTGTATGCAGTTGCTTCCTTAGTGCAGGTATAAGAAAGCTTTCAGTACCTAGTCTTGATTCTAGGCTTTTGATTGCCTTTGGAGTCTGTAATTGCTGTTTATCAATATGAGGGTCAGAGAAGCCGCTGTACACATCAGAATTCATTCTGCTGCAGCTATCAGCAGCTACTGTACATTATCAATGAAGCAAAATGAGCCAGCGCCTATGGCAGCCACCACCCCTCAACCCCAGGTTTCACAGACGGGGGGTGCTTTGGTTCTTGGGAAGTTCCTTTTAGCCTCCGCACTTTACTGTTACCATGACACCGATACACTCCTCTGTCCACAAGAGCTTTTTCCAGAACTTTGGGCTGTTCTTCATAGTGGCCTACCATGTCCTTTGCAATTACTGAGATCACCAGTGCTGTCTTTCTTATTAATGATGTTACAAACAATTTATATTGGTAAGCATATTTTTTTGTCTCCTGCTTTGTCTAATCAACTGTATGTCGCTCTGGATAAGAGTGTCTGCCAAATGCCATTAATGTAATGTAATGTAATGTAATGTAATGTAATGTCATAATGGCTTCCTTGACTGTCACTTGGACAACTCCGGGTCCTGCTATTGGTGACTAACACCAATAGCAGACTCAAAAAGCTATCAAAAGCCTAGAATCCATATATTACTTAAAGTTTAACTGATGTCTGCACTGTGGAAGCAATTGCATGTACCTGACTAATCAGAAACAGCTGAAAAGCCACCTGTCCAATTTCTTTTGGTCCCCTAAAATAGAGGGATTTTGTATAAAAAGGATGTAATTCCCAAATGGATCACCTGCTATGGATGTATATAGCCTCAAATTAGAGGTGCAATTTTAACCTCTATTCATTGTTTCATTTCAAATCCAATGTGCTGGAGTACAGAGCCAAAGAAGACATTATACCGCTGTCCAAATACTTAGGGACTGAACTGTAGGCTACAGTAGAGTAAGAGTCGGTCACTACTGTGGAATGGCCATTAGAGTTGCCAAATCCGCTGACTTCCGACTTTGGGTGTGTTCTTTTCTCTGAAGTCACTTGAAAACTGAGAAGTTGCGGGCTTGTGGTTTTCAGCTGCATCGATGTAACAAGCTTTTCATGAGTTTTTTCACATGTATAAGTGATAAAGATCTAAATATTGAGGAAATCATGTGAACTCCAGGGTCAGGGGCCACACACTTAGCACTTTTTTTAGCAAGCACTTAAATAGACCTGCGAACACCCAGCATCAAGCCGTGTGTGTGTAATATTACGCAACTGGTGTTGCTGAAGGGTTAACCATCCATCCATCCATCCATCGTCACCCGCTTATCCGGAGTCGGGTCGCGGGGGCAGTAGGCAAAGCCGGGTATTCCAGGCGTCCCTCTCCCCAGCAACGCATTCTAGCTCCTCCTGGGGGATCCCGAGGCGTTCCCTGGCCAGGAGAGATATATAATCTCTCCAGCGGGCTCTGGGTCTCCCTCGGGGTCTCCGCCCAGTTGGACGAGCCCGGAAAACCTCCAAAGGGAGGCGCCCGGGAGGCATCCTAATGAGATGCCCGAACCACCTCAATTGGCTCCTTTCGATGCGAAGGAGCAGCGGCTCTACTCCGAGCTCCCTCCGGATGTCCGAGCTCCTCACCCTATCTCTAAGGCTGAGCCCGGCCACCCTACGGAGGAAGCTCATTTCGGCCGCTTGTATACGCGATCTCGTTCTTTCAGTCACTACCCAAAGCTCGTGACCATAGGTGAGGGTTGGGACGTAGATCGACCAGTAAATCGAGAGCTTCGCCTTCCGGCTCAGCTCCTTCTTCACCACAACGGTCCGGTGCAACGCCCGCATTACTGCTGACGCTGCACCGATCCGCCTGTCGATCTCACGCTCCCTTCTACCCTCACTCGTGAACAAGACCCCGAGATACTTGAACTCCTTCACTTGGGGCAAAGACTCGTTCCCAACCCGGAGGGAGCAATCCACCGTTTTCCGGCAGAGAACCATGGCCTCGGACTTAGAGGTGCTGACTCTCATCCCGGCCGCTTCACACTCGGCTGCAAACCGCTCCAGTGCGTGCTGAAGGTCACGGTCCGATGAAGCCAGCAGAACCACATCATCCGCAAAAAGCAGAGATGCGATTCTGAGGTCACCAAACCGGACACTCTCCTCACCTCGGCTGCGCCTTGAGATCCTGTCCATGAATACCACAAACAGGACCGGTGACAAGGGGCAACCTTGGCGGAGTCCAACACCCACCGGAAACGTGCTTGACTTTGTGCCGAGAATGCGGACACAGCTCTCACTTTGGTTATACAGGGACCTGATGGCTCGTAACAACGGCCCCGGTACCCCATACTCCCGCAGTACACCCCACAGGGTTCCCCGGGGGACACGGTCGAAAGCCTTCTCCAAGTCCACAAAGCACATGTGGACTGGATGGGCAAACTCCCATGACCCCGCCAGCAACCCTGCCAAGGTAAAGAGCTGGTCCACTGTTCCACGGCCAGGACGGAAGCCACATTGCTCCTCCTGAATCTGAGGTTCGACCGTCGGTCGGAGCCTCCTTTCCAGTACCCTAGAGTAAGCTTTCCCAGGGAGGCTGAGGAGTGTGATACCCCGGTAATTGGAGCACACCCTCCGGTCCCCCTTCTTGAAAATGGGGACCACCACCCCGGTCTGCCACTCTACAGGCACTGTCCCCGATCTCCACGCGACACTGAAGAGGCGTGTCAGCCAAGACAGCCCAACAATGTCCAGAGCCTTCAGCATCTCAGGGCGAATCTCATCTACACCCGGCGACTTGCCACTGAGGAGCTTTTTGACTACCTCAGCAACTTCCGCCAGGGATATAGGTGCAGATTCCCCCGAGTCTTCAGGCTCTGCCTCTTCCACAGAGGACGTGTTGTTCGGGTTCAGGAGCTCCTCGAAGTGCTCTTTCCACCGCCCGACAATATCCCCAGTCCGGGTCAGCAGTTCTCCTCCCCTGCTGAAAACAGCCTGAGACAAGCCCTGCTTTCCCTTTCTGAGTCGTCGGATGGTTTGCCAGAACTTCCTCGAGGCCAACCGAAAGTCCTTCTCCATAGCCTCCCCGAACTCCTCCCATACCCGGGTTTTTGCTTCAGCGACTGCCGAAGCTGCAGCCCTTCTGGCCACCCGGTACCTGTCTGCTGCTTCAGGGGACCCCCGGGCCAGCCAAGCCCGAAAGGCCTCCTTCTTCAGCTTGACGGCCTCCCTCACCGCTGGTGTCCACCAGCGGGTTCTTGGGTTGCCGCCCCGACAGGCACCGATGACCTTCTGGCCACAGCTCCTGCTTGCCGCCTCTGCAATGGAGGCTTTGAACATGGCCCACTCGGACTCCATGTCCCCAGCTTCCCCCGGGATGCGTGAGAAGTTCTTCCGGAGGTGGGAGTTGAAGACCTCGCGAACAGGGGCCTCCGCCAGACGTTCCCAGTTCACCCTCACTACACGTTTGGGTTTACCGGGTCTGTCAGGCAGCCTCCCCGGCCACTTGATCCAACTCACCACCAGGTGGTGATCAGTTGACAGCTCTGCTCCTCTCTTCACCCGAGTGTCCAAGACATACGGCCGCAGGTCTGATGATACGACCACAAAGTCCATCATCGATCTTTGGCCTAAGGTGCTCTGGTACCAAGTACACTTATGAGCTACCCTATGCTCGAACATGGTGTTTGTTATCGACAATCCATGGCCAGCACAGAAGTCCAATAACAAAACACCGCTTGGGTTCAGATCAGGCAGGCCGTTCCTCCCAATCACCCCCCTCCAGGTTTCTCCGTCATTGCCCACGTGAGCGTTGAAGGGTTAACCAGCCCATCAAATTAAAAAGAGGGTTCAGTGGGTTATACCATTACCTGTAGAACTCTGAATGGTCTATATGTTAAAACAAGTCCTGGCTCTAGCACTGTGTGGTGTGTTGGAAGTGAAGAGTCTCTCCTGTAGTAGGCCTACTTTGAGTGGCCAATAGGGCATAAAACAGTCATTGGCCGCGTTTCCCGAACGCGTTAAGAATGTTCTTAAGCTAAGAAGGTCCTTAAGAACTTTCTTAGCTTAAGAACGTTCTAAACGCGTTCGGGAAACGCGGCCATTGTATAGGTGAGTAAATGGTTGGAATTTTATATATAGCGCCTTTATCCAAAGCACGGTACAATTGACGCTTCTCATTCACCCATTCATACACATGATTGGCTGCCATGCAAGGCACCAACCAGCTCGTCAGGAGCATTTAGGGGTTAGGTGTCTCGCTCAGGGACACATCGACTCATCCAGGGCGGGAATCGAACCGGCAACCCCTCCAACTGCCAGACGACTGCTCTCGCCTACTGAGCTGAGAGTAATGCCCACACAGTAATGATGAGAGGTAGGGAAAGGGCAAGAGAGAGAGACAGAGACTGCAGGAGAGTCAGTCTGCTGGAGCTCCTTGGTTAAGCTATGCTGAGCTGCAAACAAAATGCTGTTCTTTCAGGGACTCCCCTGTGACACCGGCGCAGTAATACAACAGTGAGCAGATTCACAGCGCTCGTGTGTTTACTAGCTCTTTAACAGACTAGTCACAGTGGGTGACACAGCACTGTGTATGAGCTAAAGGCTAAAGGCTGCCTATCAGAGCTGACACAAAGCACTGACCCAGGATCGGGGCCGGGTTACACAGTTTGGGGAAAACCCACTGATCGGATCTCATGGACTTACCAGAATAGAAGATCTGACAGAGGGGCTTGGGTCATTTCAGAAACATGATCAAATACACTCCCCCCCTGTGCTGCAAATGATGCATGCAACACAACAGTGAGATCCTTAGTCCAGCTCAGGGATTAGTCTCGCATCCCCCTCCCCCGCTTGGGGCAGCTTATTTCAGATGGACGTTTCCAACTGCTATCGCTATAATCTTTCTCCTGCAAGAAAAGGAGGTTCCCCGGTTCCCCTTTCGTGGGATTTTGGTGCTCAGGTTTCACTGCCCCACGTCACTCCATCCTTCTAACCTGCTGGGATTCTCCCACCTGTCACGTCCCAGTTAACATTCAGGTCCGCTGGCAGAGGGGTTTCCAAGTGGCCAAAATATCAAGTTTTTGGCAGGATACCAAGGGTTAAAGTTCCCAAACAGTTCACCGTCAAGAGTTCAAATCCACTGTTGTTTGTTCATTCATCTTCATTTTACAGACATAACATTTTTAAAAACAGGATGATTTTTGAGAAGAATTTAATAAAAAGTTTTAATTGAAAACAGCAGGGCTGACATTTACTTGTGGTGGTAACATCCATTCCACCTTTAAAAAACGTTAAAACGGCACAGTTCTACTTTATCATGCTTTATTACTATAAGCTCTGAGCTCCAAATTAGATAGAGAGAGTTCAGCCCAGGCGACCTCAACCCTGGAGACCTGAGCAGTATTGCTGGTTTTTGTTTTCACCGGCAACCAGTTCAAACAAGAAACCAGGGGCCTGTTCCGCAAAGCAGGATTACGAAGCTAGTCAGATAACTGCAACGAGAAAACCCTGACGCCCCCAAATCTGGAACATGGAGAGATAAAAATACCGGTGCAGTTATCTTGCTTTGGATAAAAGCATCAGCCAAATGACATGCAATGGTCATGGTCCCTGAAAGAACAGCATTTTGTGTTCAGCTCAGCATAGCTTTCTTGCTCTTTCCCCCCTGCCTGCTTTATGGAATAGACCCCAGGTCAAGAAAGTTGACTGAGCAATCCAACTGCTTTGACTGACCAATCAAGCGCTGAGTAATAATGAAGACACTAGACCCTGTCCTCACACCAGACCCTGTGGAAGCACAGTGCCATGCAGAGGCTGAATCCATTGACAGAGAGGGGTAACGGCTCACAGGAATGGTTAGAGAGAGAAGATGATGCAGAGCATGGCATGCAGTATAACAGGAAGGGCAGGAGTGTGGGCAGTGAGCACTGTTGGGCAGAACCTCATGCAAGGCAGCCCATAAAAAGAAGAACAGGAAACCGGAAGAGACTGACACTGCAGTTTTCAAACAGGCCTGTTCACAAATAGTGTTCCAAAAGTGAACTCAGAAGCAACAGGGCAGGCTGAAAGCTATAGCATAACAATGTCAGCTGATTGAGATTGTATTAGAGCAGGGGTGTCAAACTCCAGTCCTGGAGGGCCGCAGTGTCTGCAGGTATTTCTGGTTTCCTTTCAATCAGCAGCCAATTAAGGCCTTGAGAACAAGGTGTGTGGACTCTTTAGCCATTGAAAGACTTTGAAATTCATCTCTCGTGCCAAAACCAGCAGACACTGCGGCCCTCCAGGACTGGAGTTTGACACCCCTTTATCAGAGTTTTCCTTGCCCTTTATACAAGGTTGGACCCACACCATTGATATCGACACCCCTACATATGGAGCTGATGAGATGTGTTAGAAAAAGGACCGAAAGCAAGTATTGTCCGTTAGGAATGGCTTATCTAACCCAGGGATGGCAAGGTGGGCCGTATCTGTTTCTGGATTTCAGGCCAATTTAATTAACCCAGTCATTTACATGGTCTGTCATTCATAGCCATATTCTGTGATATCAACAGCAGCTGATAAATGTTCTTGTCTTGTAGCATTTTATTGAAGTCTAATTTACGAGTGAATCAGTCATGGTGCATATGGCTAATTGGCTGATTGAGCCAGGTTAACTAATGGCAGCAAAATGGTGCATACACACCAGCCCTCCAGGACTGTAACAGGGAGCTGCCCATCCCTGCTCGAAGTCACAGAGGGGCATTGGCATAAAGCACTATTTGGAGAAAGCTTGGATATTATATTGGATATATAATACTTTGAAAAGCAGCAGAGTTCATTCTGATATACAAACCCTTCCCCCTCCCTCCCTCCCTTCCAGTAGAAAGCAAACACCTCCAGTTGAGCCATTCCTTCCTTATTATCATTTTATTTGGCGTAATTACATGTACAGGTCCATCCCAAGAACACCTCAATGCCTAAATGTCTCCAGAAAAAAAAGAAAAGGAAAAAAACTGAAATAAAATCAATCAACAAAACAAAATTAAATTCACGAGGACTTGAAGACAAAAAAAAAAAAAAATCCATATTCATTCTACATAATCCAACTACAATATCGTAAAACAGCACAGTGTCCATTAATCACAAACAAACTGAAAATGTTTCTGAAGCTTCAGTTGAGTCTGCTGTAAGCAGCCGAGGGCAGTCATTAATCTAACGTGATAAAGACATTCTCTCCACATGCCTGAATCATAAAACATGCATGTAACAAATTAATACCTGTAAACTCATACACACCTACAGATAGACACACGCACGCATTCGCACGCAGGTAACAGTAATTGATGTTGGGGGGGGGGGGGGGGAAATGTAGATAAAAAAAACTCAGTTTGAGTGTGTCATTCGTAAGAGAGGGGAATATCAGCCCTGTGTTTCCATGCATGCCTCTGGGCGTAACCGCTCCGCCTTCTTTACCAGCACATCCGACAGCAGCCATTTTCCATGGCCGTGAAGCTACACTTCTCATTTAAAGGTACAATATGTAAGATTTATGCGTTTAAACATTGTTACAAGACCATCCCTTCCCATCATTGAAAAAGGCTTACTGACATGTTGACTCACCCTCTTGCCTGGGTTTATAGTCCTTAAATTCTGGTTTCAAAACATCCCGTTGACGGCCCGACACTCTGTACCAAAACATTGTATAACTGTACAATAATTCAAGCTCATTGGTTGACAATTGGTTGTAACTGCCACAGCCAATGGCGTTTCAACATCAGCGCATTCACAGAGAAGGGGTGGGATAAACAGTGTTGTGGTTTGAGCGTATTTGTTGGTCTCTTGACTGTTAGAATTCCGAAATTACCCATTGTACCTTTAACAGTTCATGTTATTAATTCACGAGTGCATGGATTTCCAGCACAAGATTGTCAATGTTGGAGAAAAAATAAAATAAAATTAAAGAAAGCAAGGAGGAAGGTGGGCGTTTCGGCTTCGACCCAGTATGGAGACCAGGCCAGACAGAGCATCACGTTTCAGCTGCTGGTCCCACTCAGAATCAAACCTTGTCACCAGTCAGGTCACATGACATAGCTTTTCTGTGTATGTGTGACCTTTGACCCCAACACATACAACCAAAGAGGTCGCTTAGAAGGGGGGGGGGGGGGGGGGGGGGGGGAAGACAAAAACACTCGACAACCCCAACGCTACAGTCTGAAAGATTTGCGTAGTGCACGTTGTGGGTTCCCAACTGTTCTATTCTTCGTCCAGTAGTGAATAACTGGCAAACCAAGTTGGAGAACGTATTCAGTCAAGCATGGACCACCATTAACGCTGTAGTGCTTGGTCTCCCACACCGACCCTGAGCACATTAACCCTGCGGTGTCTCACTGTACAGAGGATGTTTGTGCTGTTCAGCAATACAGCAGAGGTTAATGCCATGGTATTCCTTTTTTGATTATATACTCATTTGTTAAAATACAAACACATTTGTAAAATTATTAAATTAGTACTGCACCACAGATGACCCGCAGAGAATTTTGTTTTGTTGAATGCATTGCATTCATGTGCATATACACACACACACACACACACACACAGATGTTATGGCTAAGACAAGAAAATGTACTTCTCTCACAAGACATTTGATAAATTTTTGTTTTTGGTAGTGGTGTATAAAATAACGATACACCACTACCATGATACTTACATTACAGCTGCCCGCCCCCACACACAGACACACACACACGCACGCACGCACGCACAAATTCGTTTTTAGCTCCACACACCATGGCAAGGGTCTGTCTCCTTCAGGAACAGAAACTGGCTGTGGAGACCACAGGAAGAGTCTGATTGCAAAATAACAAGCGCTGATCTATGACCCATGTCTGTAACGCACATCTGTACCGTCAGCAAAAGGCCTGCGTTTGAGTGGTCGTGGTGGGACTCTGCGGGGGACAGAATGAGTGTGAGAGAATAACATGTAAAATGAAGCTGAAGTCCAACCAAACTATGGCAGGTAAAAATCTGAGCTCATTTCAGTTTTTCCTTTTTGTTTTGAAGGAGAAACTTAAAATCCTCTGTGGACCTGTGTTAGTGTCCAGCGTGGGAACAGTCGAGTTGTGCTGATCATACGGAGTCACCACGCCCCGCCCCGCCCCGCACCACGCCCGCCCCGCCCCCGCCCCCCCTAAACCGCCGTGCTGACAGTGCCACTGCCAGGGCTCTCTGTCGACATGGCGTCCATGACACCGCCCTCTGTGGGCGTGTCCGGCCCCACCAGGAGGGTGTTGCTGTCGATGGAATCCTCACGTTGCTGTGGGGGGCGGTGCTCCCCAAGGGCGGGGCCAGATTCAGGGACTTCCTGCTCAGGTTCCTCAGGCTCCGCCTGCGGCTGGCCGCCATTGGCTGGTGGAGGAACGTCCCGCCCTAGGGAGGAGAATCGTAACAGAATAAAGCATCTGAGTGTGAGTGAGCATGTGTGCAAGTGTGTGTGTGAGAGCATGTGTGCAAGTGTGTGTATGTGTGTGCGTGAGTGTGTGTGCATGTGTGTGTGAGAGCGTGTGCAAATGTGTGTGTGTGTGTGTGTGTGTGTGTGTGTGTGTGTGTGTGTGAGCATGTGTGCGTGTGTGTGTGAGTGTGCAAGTGTATGTGCGTGTGTGCGCAATACAAGTAGAAGACTCATCTCTTGAAACTGTACCTTCACTCCTCAGCAGGAATCGATTGTATCGATTGTATATCATCAGCATCAATCTTTCAGCCCTGAGTTGTACTTTGCAGTTTATTCCAGGACTGGTGCACTTGTGTTTATCTTGGTACAGTAGTTCCTGACCTTATTACGTACAGACTTGGCCTATCTACTATGTGTACTAAACTTAATCTTCATTGCCGTACTGATTCTATGTGAACTGTACCTCATCTGACCCGTTCTGTAGTTAGTTCTAATGGCCGTGGTATGCACGTTTTGTATGTTGCTTTGGATAAATAAAATGTAATGTAGTTAATGAGTGGCGAGGTGGACCGTACCAAGCTGCAGGTAGAGGGCGCTGTTGGGGTTGACGGATGCCTCGTAGGGGGGTGGGGGGATGTCTGGGTATTTGTAGTAGGGTGGCGGGGGCTCCTGGAAGTGAAAGGCACCCCCCTCCCCATCGTCAGAGAGGTGCAGTGGGGTCAGACCCGTGCCAAACGCGTCGGGTGCGTACTCAAAACCAGGAACTCTGCGGCCCAGGTTAAAATGATGCACTGCAGAGGAGGGGGGGGGGGGAGCGAGAGAGAGAAAGTTAGAGTTGTACCCTGTACTGAAATGTACTGATTGTTACTGGGGTAAATGCATATCTGCAAGATGCATTTAGTTCCCATATCGTTTCAAAAGACCCATTAATAGCAGTAGTAGTAGTTATTTATTTCGGTCGTTAACAATTTCTACAGAATGTATACACATTGAAATAATGAGTAACAATATTGACCGAAAAGATGTAGGGTGAAGTTTCAGCTTATTAGACCTACCCTTTTTACATAACATTCTCATAGTCACCATTTTTTTTAACTAGAAGACAAAAAT
Source organism: Conger conger (assembly GCF_963514075.1). Lineage (NCBI taxonomy): Eukaryota > Metazoa > Chordata > Actinopteri > Anguilliformes > Congridae > Conger > Conger conger. The sequence continues at coordinate 27,645,245 of NC_083771.1, forward strand.
AACATCCTTGGACAAAAATAATAGTAGACTATCCTGATCTGATATTTAGACCAATTATTAGCAATGCGGAGATTATCGCGGCCATGCAGACGGGCGGTGAAACCCGCCGGTGGGTGGGTGGAAGGGTGGGAGGTGGTGAAATGCGGCGGGGTCAGAGGGAGGCGGCGTACGGTTGCCTCCGATCAGCGTCTCGATGCGCTCCCTCCGCCGCTGACGCAGCCGGTGCACCATGAAGAGCAGGAGGGACAGGATGAGGAAGGACGAGATGCAGCTGACCACCAATCGCATCCCGCTCGCCATGGAGTCGAACAGGCTGCTCCCGTCTGCAAGAGGGAGCACCACACAGATCAGCGCTGAGCGAGAGGGAGCACCGCAGACCACAGATATCAGCACTGAGAAAGAGGGAGCACCACAGACCACAGATATCAGCACTGAGAAAGAGGGAGCACCGCAGACCACAGATATCAGCACTGAGAAAGAGGGAGCACCGCAGACCACATACATCAGCACTGAGAAAGAGGGAGCACCGCAGACCACATACATCAGCACTGAGAAAGAGGAAGCACCGCAGACCACATACATCAGCACTGAGAAAGAGGAAGCACCACAGACCACATATATCAGCACTGAGCAAGAGGGAGCACCACAGATATCAGCGCTGAGAAAGAGGAAGCACCACAGACCACAGATATCAGCACTGAGAAAGAGGGAGCACCACAGAGATCAGCGCTGAGCAAGAGGAAGCACCACAGACCAGCACTGAGTAAGAGGAAGCACCACAGAGATCTGCACTGAGCAAGAGGAAGCACCACAGAGATCTGCACTGAGTGAGAGGAAGTACCACATAGATCAGCGCTGAGAAAGACAAAATGCCAGATATTGGCACAGAGAATATATGACGACATCAGCACAGAGCAGAGGTACCATAGATATCACAGGTAAATACGACAGCTAACACAAAGAATAAGCTCTTTAAAATCCTGCAGAAATCCTTAAAAAAATATTCCGATCACTGTGTGTAAGCCTGCATTATAGTGATCAGCTTTGTTTATAAAATTGATTAAGCATTCACGGAAAGCCACTTTCAGGTCAGGCGAGACCATACAGAGGGGAACAGTGGCACCTGGTGGCAGTCTGTGTAGATACTACAGTCCAACGCTAGTGTACTGTTGACCAGTTACACACACTCTTTAGCATTTCAGTAGGAATAGACACATTCAAACTGACAGAATGTTGGCAGCGAATGCTCACGTTAACCTGGTTTCATGGTTCATGCCATGCCTGGCAGTCACTGGAACAAATGGGGGAAAATGCAACAGGCCAGGAGTGTGGTGCAGCTGCCTCTGGAGCCCTATGAGGGTTCGAGTCTTACAGTTGATTAGACTACGCACGGGGTCGGGGGTCGTACCGGGGTCCAGGCAGGTGAACTTGCAGCACTGTTTGGGGTCCTTGCGGAAGTGCTGGCAGCCCTGAGGCCTCTCACAGAGAGCGGCCACGCACATCTCCGGCTCCCCCGCGTGACACGTGCAGCTCAGGCACGGGTCGTCCCCCTTCGGCGTGAAGTAGTACCCCTCGCTCACCACGTTATCCTTAATGTCCACACACGTCTGCCCTGCAACGCACACACACACGTTATCCTTAATGTCCACACACGTCTGCCCTGCAACGCACGCACACACGTTATCCTTAATGTCCACACATGTCTGCCCTGCAATGCACACACACACACGTTATCCTTAATGTCCACTCACGTCTGCCCTGCAACGCACACACACACACACACGTTATCCTCAATGTAAACACACGTCTGCCCTGCAACACATATATTATCCTCTATGTCCACATTAGTGAAGGAAGAGGTGGGGGTGTTGACAGGAGAGGGTGCTCATTGGTGGAGGGTGCTGAAGGTGGTGATTGGTGGAGACGGGGACAGCAGGGAGGTGTTAGTGACGGAAGAGGAGAGGGTGTTGATTGGTGGAGGGTACGCACGGCGCTTGCACAGGAAGGGGAACTTCTTGTAGCAGTTGTCGGCGTGCCAGCTGTGAAGGCCGCGCTCGTTCATGCTGCCCATGTGGAAGCGCTGCAGCTGGGCGCAGAACACGCTGTCCTGGCTGGGCGTGGCCGCCCCCTCCCCGAAACGTGTCAGCCCCTCTGGAGGCAGGAACACCTGCATGGACCCTGCGTCCCCCAAACACAATCATTTTTTTAAAAAGCACTGTTACCAAAAAAACTGCTACCCCATCCCAAAAAAAGTTACCATGGAAACACTACACCATGCGCCCAAATAAAATGAAACACACAAGCAGACAAAGTATCCTGGGAAAAGTGTTGACTAGACTGCTGACCCATCGCACTGCATTACTGTGAGGAGAAGAGGCTTTGTGCTCTGTCGGACTCACCTTTATACGCCACCTCCCAACGGCCCTCCAGCGTGTGGTTTTGACTGCTGATCACGTACTGATACCCCACCCAGAACCTGCAGCACAGCCAATCACACGGTCACAAACCCACAGCACAGCCAATCACACGGTCACAAACCCACAGCACAGCGGCACAACCAATCACACGTTCACAAACCCGCAGCACAGCCAATCACAGTCACAAACCCGCAGCACAGCCAATCACACAGTCACAAACCTGTAGTACAGGCAATCACAGACACACCCGGTAGAAAAACCAATCACACAGCCACAGCCCATCAGCACAGCCAATCACACGGTCACAAACCAGCAGCACAGCCAATCACACAGCCACAAACGTGCAGCACAGCCAATCACACAGCCACAAACCTGCAGCACAGCCAATCACACAGCCACAAACCTGCAGCACAGCCAATCACACAGCCACAAACCTGCAGCACAGCCAATCACACAGCCACAAACCTGCAGCACAGCCAATCACACAGCCACAAACCTGCAGCACAGCCAATCACACAGCCACAAACCTGCAGCACAGCCAATCACACAGCCACAAACCTGCAGCACAGCCAATCACACAGCCACAAACCTGCAGCACAGCCAATCACACAGCCACAAACCTGCAGCACAGCCAATCACACAGCCACAAACCTGCAGCACAGCCAATCACACAGCCACAAACCTGCAGCACAGCCAATCACACACATGCAGCACAGTCTTCCACACGGTCTGCTTCAGAAAGCACACGGGCGCTCAGGACTCACTTGCATTGGTCCTTTCTCTCACACACGTTGTCGTCAAAGTCCACCTGGATCTTCAGAATGAACTGCAGCTCCTCGTTCGTGCCGAAGGTGGCCAGCGAGCCGTTGACCTTCTGACAGGTGTCCACCGCCTGCCAGTAGTTCTCGTTCCGCAGGTACACCTTATAGCAGCTGGCCGTCTTCTCGTAGTGATGCCAGCCATTGGGGCACTTTTCTGGGAACAGGAACACGGGGAGGGGGCTAAACTACCTCATTCTCCAAAACCGGAAGTGCCTGCAGCCACCTCCTTTTACTTGGTATTGACTTATTCAGAGAATTAAATGTGGAAGTGCAGAATTACCCTTAAATCCCTCTTTCATTTGTTCATTTTACATCGGTCAAGCAGCTTGTAAAAAATATTCCAAGTGGGACAGCAACCAACAGATTTTCACTGCCTTTACACAGGCACCAACCCTTAACATAGATACAGTAATGCTCACACACATCTCACATTCTCCAACCCCACCAAACACCATCTTTAATCTGACTAATTTACAGTTCTTTCAAAATGATTACACAGCACAGCTCTTCTAATGGCTTGGGTTCAAATGGTGAAGAAGTTTAAGACTGCCTTACTGTTGAAACGCACAGGCTGGGCCACACCCATCACCTCCTCCAATTGGTCAAAGCCGTTACCATAGCGATACCGTTCCTCCTTCAGGGCTGTGTGAGAGGAGAAGAGACAGGCAGTTAACTCTGGGCGTGTGTTAAAGCAAGGCCCGTGGAAGAGTGAGCGGCCATTTTACAGTGGAGCTCTGGCCGAGGGTACAGGCTTACAGAGAGGGGGTACAGGGGAGTAGAGGGCTACAGAGAGGGGAACAGGGGGATAGAGGGCTACAGAGAGGGGGTACAGGGGATACAGGGCTACAGAGAGGGGGACAGGGGGTACAGAGAGGGGGTACAGGGGGAAACAGGGCTACAGAGAGGGGGTACAGGGGGATAGAGGGCTACAGAGATGGGGTACAGGGGGATAGAGGGCTACAGAGAGGGGGTACAGGGGGATAGAGGGCTACAGAGAGGGGGTACAGGGGGATAGAGGGCTACAGAGAGGGGGTACAGGGGGATAGAGGGCTACAGAGAGGGGGACAGGGGGATAGAGGGCTACAGAGAGGGGGTACAGGGGGATAGAGGGCTACAGAGAGGGGGTACAGGGGGATAGAGGGCTACAGATAGGGGGTACAGGGGGATAGAGGGCTACAGAGAGGGGGTACAGGGGGATACAGGGCTACAGAGAGGGGGTACAGAGGTACAGAGAGGGGGACAGGGGGTACAGGCTTACAGAGAGGGGGTACAGAGGTACAGAGGTACAGAGAGGGGGTACAGGCTTACAGAGAGGGGGTACAGAGGTACAGAGAGGGGGACAGGGGGTACAGAGAGGGGGTACAGGGGTACAGAGAGGGGGTACAGAGAGGGGGATAGGGGGTACAGAGAGGGGGTACAGGGGTACAGAGAGGGGGTACAGAGGTACAGAGAGGGGGTACAGGGGTACTCACGGGGACAGTCCCGCTCATCGCTCTTGTCCTCGCAGGCGGCCCAGCCGTCACAGTGCCAGGCCTGTGGGATGCACTGCACCTTCCCGCTGTGGCAGGAGAACTGCCCCACCGCACAGCGCTGCTCTGAAACACAGGGGGCGCCAAAAACACAAAACATTACAATCACCTCCTCTTCAACAGGGCTGCCCAACGCTGCTCTTAAGAGATCAACCACCCTGTTCACTCCAACCATTGCATTGCATTACATTACATTTTATTTAGCAGATGCTTCTTAAAAAGTGATGTACAAAACAGCAAATACCAAGGTCATAAAACAAACAACCGAACACATCAGAAAAGGTATAATTCATATATGATTGGTTGGAAGGCCATGAACATATGTCCAGTATACAAGGCACATTGGCCAAGTCTAACTACCATACCAAGACCCACTACAACCTGAGGAACTACAATACAGAGACAAATACAAATTCAACAGTCCTAGATTAAGGTGTACAGGGGGTACAGAGAGTACAGAGAGTACAGAGAGTACAGAGAGTACAGAGAGTAGGCCAGAGGTGGCAGACCTAGCTGTTGTGTCGGGTCTGACAATCTTTTGAAGACATAACGGAGTGGTCCATTTAGCTGCCCGATAGGCTAACACCCAAATGCAACATTTCCCCGCAGAATCCTGGAAACTCTTCTTACCCCAACCCCCATGAAGACGGCACAACACAAGCACCCTTTTGTCTGGGTTGAGGGGGGCAAAATCCTTCTTTCAAGTTCTGCGCGGCAATAGTGAGGTAGAGCATGCCCCCTGCTGGTGAACAGTGAGTCACACAGTAGTGGGAGGGAGGGAAGGCTATTTCCCACAATGCACTCATACAGCACCCAATGAACTCAACAGTGACAAGACCTGTAAACACTCTCCTGACATGCTTCAGTGTTTACACACATGTATAGAGTTCACCTTCCAACCAGGACAAGACTGTACCACTATAGCTTAAATCCCCTGAAAGATATGGTTGACTAGAAGGTTTATGGTGCGGTCCATAGGGCAGCCAACTCACAAGACATGATTCTATCCAGGCGGCCAGGGATTCCACTCCAAGGCATGGGGCTTTCTATAATGTGACCACTTTCTCAATCTGCTTTCACCCCGAGAAAAATGCATGAAAAATATATATATATATGATTAACTGAAGGAGTCAACCATTAACTGTCGCCCTTTCGAAGAATTTTGACCCAGAGAAGAAGGCTAGGTATGCAATCACTGTGATACGTCTCAGACAAGAACAAACGCACTGTTCCAGGGGATGGACGTGAGGCTCACCTGATAACAGTCCAGCCAATGCAAGATGTGGACCTGCGAGAACACAAACATACCGCAGGTTAAATTCCGTTCAATTCCATTTTATTTGCATAGCGTTTTTCACAGCGGAGTGTCACAAAGACACTTAACAGAACAACAGAAGGTGAGCTGGCAGTGTCCCCTTCAGCTTTGGGATTAGAACCCGCTGCTGACACACCTGCGTTGCTAACAGCCGTATCTCCGCACCGCGTCTGTTTTTGGGTCCGTTTTTAAGGAGACCCAAACAGGAGGCCCAACACTGAGACCCACCCACACTGGAGAGTTCAGTCTCCTCAAGCACTGCTTTGGCTGGTGACAGAAGGTACGCGCATCATGACAAGGCCAGCCTCCATGAGAAGACGCCCACTAATTCCACACGTGACTTTGTTTACAAAGGAAACGAATAATGGGGTCATACACAAATATAAGTATTGACAATATAGTACTAGATAGTACAATATAGTTAAAGAGCACGTTTGAGAGCCGACATGAAAGGAAATATTTTTTAAAGTCAAAAACTTAAATAGCTTTTTTTTTTCTTGAATGAATAATATTGTGGGGACTGCCAGTCCGCTGTGGGCGAGGTTTTGTAACAATGTCCATGCCGTCTATTCCCGTGAATCTGTACGAAAATTAATTTATCCATCTCTATACTTCCACCGATCTGTATCAATTTAATATCACACGAGGGCAGTCTCAGTGACATATGCGGACTCGTTCTCTCCTTAAAGCTGCATACGATAAAACCGATGGAACGGTGTGCTTCAGTATTCGACACCTGTCAGGCTAATCCCAGTCCTGCAAGGACACCTCCTGAATCAACAAACACGCCCTCGCATTCCTCATTTTATGGCTACACAACGAAAATCAGAAAAGCTTTATTTGCGTTTTGTTGGCTCTTAGCTATGCATCTATGCTGTCATTCCTCAATCAGAATTGAATGCAACTACTTAGTATATTGCTCAATTATGGAGCGTCAGTTACATACAGAAATCTGGTATCTGTCTTTAAAAGCGTTGTGTTTGCGACCACGCCTCCTCTACCCAGGATAATTATCAAGACTGAAAATTCAAAATAAAACAAACCTGTATTTAATTTCTCTAGAGACTAACGGGCTAACTTACACTTATGTAGTTAACTATAGCCAGCTCGTTGTTCCGAATAACATTTTCGGTTCCTTCTCGTAGTTTGATCTGCGACCTCTGCTAGTGCAAATGCGGATCTCAACTCACCCGCACTAATCTTACAACCGTCCCAGTTCCAGCTAATCTTGGTTCTGGTGACAGTCTGAACTGAAACATCGTTGCAGACGGCCCGGGGTGATCTGGTCATTGTCGCATGCTCGTTATCTAACTTTTGCTAGCGATTAGATAAGACAAACCAACCAAATGTATTTTGAGGTTGCACAAGCCAGAACTAATAGGACAAACAACTCACATCTGACGGCTAGTTCGCTAGTCTAATCACTAGTGTAGTTTTAAGTTTCATTTGGAATCACGGAAACATTGAGTTAGCCAGCAAGCTAACATAGCTAAATATCTAACGTTAATCAGTGGTATACATCCAGAGGCCTGCTAGACACGTATCTATAGCTAGCTATCTCTGGCAGTTAGCGAAGTTGCATACACCGGATAATTACTTAACGTTAGCTAGATACAAAAAGCAAGTAGCTACATTATACCGACGTATTATGACATGCAATTTGCAAAACACATAATTCCACTGGATTATCTACCCAGTGAAAACGTGACCCTATTTTGTACATTGTACCCAATTCTTTTTTCGGCAGCCAGCAAGAAATGGCCAGCTATGTAACATATGGAGCTCCCATCGGCTAGCTAGATTTAGTTAGTCTAGGCTACATTATCGTACCAGTTAGCGGTTCTGAAAGCCGCGGCTTGTCATAACACAGGGCAGCTAACAGGCATATAATTCTAGAGTTGATACCTAGCTAGCCAGTTTCATGAGCTGGCTACCCATATACAACAAACAACAACAATGAGCCAGGCATTGTTTTTACCTGTCTGTGGAGGGTCTGTAAGGGTCAGGGCGAAGAGGGATAGGAGAAGAGCGAAACTGCTGCCGTCCGCCTTCAGCAACATTTATCCTCCATTCATCTTAGCTGCTCTACACAGAAATCAGATAAGCCAAACCTTTCTCCGTGGACTGGACTCACCACCGGGGATCGGGGACTTCAATGACTGAACAGGACAATTACTGGAATATAACGCAGAAACCGATCGTTGCGTCAGCTAGCGAGCAAGATACATTGCCACCCTAAAAAAAACGTCTCTCTCACAGGCTACTTCTATATTCCAGACTTGCAAATAAAACAAGATGGCTCCCTCCTCCCATCGCAACAACTCCAAACACGCCACTCAGCCAATCAGTTAGCAGATGAGGGGCGGGATCTGTCCGGGTTATTGTATTACATTGCAGGCTTTATTATGACAAAATGTGGCGTGCGAACAGCCCCAGAGCATAGGCATAATTGTACTATTTTGGAAATGATTGCAACGCAATTCACGGCACAGAACCTTTGTACACAAAATACAAGGTCAATTAATTCGCAGTAGATGCATATGAAAAAGAAGACAAAAAACTATGACGATTGCATGTTGTATTTCAAGCAGACGAGTGTATGGTAAGCCAATTTTTTATAACCAAAAAAAAGTACTTTTTGAATGCTACTTGTTATTCAGTATTTTATTTCAATACTCTTACATTTTTGTTTGCATTGGGGGTCGCACGCCAAAACTGGCATATTTGTGATACAAAGATGTGCAAAGTTAGTTCGAAGTTTCTGCACATTTCCTACAAAGGCGTTATCATTTATTGAATCAGTACTGATATGTAATGTCTGTGAGCAAGTTGAATAATATGCGCGAAGGTTAATAGGCCTACTTTCTGGAACAAGGAAAATCTCACATTTACGTTACATTACGTTGACCCAGTCTAATAAATGTACAAAATAATGTATTGGAATGTTAAGATTTTGGGCTTCATGGGGACATGATGGAAAATGTTGTCTATATAATGTGATTCATTATATAGACAATGTCATATCGTGTATTTTGGACACCATGATAAACGACAGCACAAAATATTTATGTGCCGACGTCAAATAAAACCGCCCAGCAGGGATAATGATAGTACTATGACGTCACGTAGCAAACCAGATGTAAAATGTATTTAAGGAGACTATCACGTATGCGCAAGTAGCGAAGTATACCATAACTACTAAGAGAAAATGTCACTTGAGAAATGAAAATGTCATTTAAAAATGGGTACCAAAAAATCTGTATGTGATGAGAGTTCAGTGCCAAATAACGTGGAGAAAACTGAAGAGGCACAACCAGTGGACGACTTTCTTTTGCTCAGAAAACGTGGATACAACGTCATTCGTAATATAGGTGAAGGGTCATTTTCCAAAGTAAAGTCTGCTTACTCAGAGCGCCATAAGAAACACGTTGCTGTAAAGATAATCAACAGAAGAAAGTTGTCCATTCATTTTCTGGAAAAGTTCTTGCCACGAGAACTTGACATCCTCCCATCCCTTAACCATCGGCACATTGTGAAGACCTATGAAATCTTTGAGACAGCCGAGGGTAAAGTCTACATAGTGATGGAGCTTGGCGTGCACGGGAACCTTCTGGATTTCATCAAGAACCAGGGAGCCCTGCCGGACCATCTGAGCAGGAAGCTCTTCACCCAGCTCTCACTCGCCGTCAAATTCACCCACGACCTGGACATCGCTCACAGGGACCTGAAGTGTGAGAACCTGCTTCTGGACAAGGACTTCAACCTCAAGGTTTCGGACTTCGGGTTCAGCAAGAGGATCGCCTACGACGACAGCGGGAAGGTCATCCTGAGCAAAACCTTCTGCGGGTCACGTGCGTACGCACCTCCCGAGATCCTACAGCACCAGCCCTACAACCCCAAGGTGTACGACATCTGGAGCATGGGCGTCATCCTGTACACCATGGCGTTCGGAACGATGCCGTTCGATGATTCAAACTTGAGGAAAATGCTGGAGATTCAGAAGGAGCACCGCTTCCAGTTCCCCCTGAAAACGGTGTCCACGGAGTGCAAGAACCTGATCCACCGCATGCTCCACCCGAACGCACAGAGGAGGATTCCCATCCTGACCATTGTTGAACACCCCTGGCTACAGGACAGACACAAACTGCAAGAGGCTAACAGACATCCGCAAGAGGAGCCATCAACCAGCGCAGGGTCTGCCATTACACACGTGGAAAGAAAGTCGGCAAATTCACAGAAAGGATTAGGAAGAGAAGCACCCGCCACTGCTAAAGTGGGACAGTGAGGAGTTTTCAATGTTCAGTTCAGTCTTCACAATGTAAAACCTTGTTCCTCACTGGAGGTGAAGTACAACCCGCTCTTGAAAGGGAGGATGTCTCCTCTCAAGATGATTTAGTCAGTAGTTGAATGCAATCCCAAATATAGGATTGCTATTGCTATATATAATGACTGAGACCTGTTATTTTGAAACCATTCCTCCCCTCACCCCTGTTCATTTTACGTTGTGTCGATAAAGGGGCAGTTCACCCCAAAATTAAATTAAAATATTTACCCCCGAGTACCATCTATCCATCCAGATTTGAAATTTGATGAGTTTTCTAGATGCAGTTTCCCTCCTCTATGGACTCATATTTTTGCAGCCATCAATGCACTGAAAATATACATTTGAATACCGCAAATGTAAATCAATTCTATTTCCAATTCTATTATCATGCTGAACATCTGAAGAGCTTAATTTGTGCTACTTATTACTTACTACTTAGTAGCTACTTGTTCCACTTAATTTTTATTGTGGCTACACCGGGGATTGAACCACCGACCTTGTAGGCCCCAGTCACGTACCTTAACCACTACACTACAGCAAACTATCTTAGCAAAACTATATGGATGGATAGTAGTACTCTGGATACATCCCCTTTAAGTGGATATGAAACTTTAGAATGTGCCCTTCCAGTATAATTTTGAGCTTGTCATGTTCTGACTTTCACCTTCCTAACGTTCAGTGGTTTCGCTAAACGGACCAACACAGAACGGTGGAGAACTTACCCAAAGCACAGGCAGGGAAAAAAGCCAGAAACAGCTTTTACTTATAATGAAAAATATTACAGACTTTAATATACCTCTATCTGAACCACTGTAAGGACAATGCATTTCATCAGTGAAACAGAAATGAATCATAGCTGCTGTACAAAAGGTCTCCAATTTTCCATCATAATCCTGGCATCCTACTGAACCACAGGACCTAGCAGTGTCTGCTGGTTTGAGGAGGCTGCCCCAGGGCATATGCAACACGGCACCAAAACGCAGCCTTTATAGTCTGTAACACAGTCAGTGCAGTCAGGTCCATAATACAGTCTGTGCTGCTTTCCCAACAACACAGTTAACTCCATGTCGCACACACACAGAGCAGTTTATACAGGGCAGATCTGTGCAGTGGGGTTAGCAGTGTTACACCTGGTCCTCTAGCCCTCAAAATCTCCACATGTCCAAGTGCGTTTCTGTTTGTTCGTATGACTGTGTGTACTTGTACTGTGTGCACATGTACACATGCATTCATGCACACACACTTAGAAAAATCCGTAGAGTGTGACAACGCAAACCCTTCTGAAACAGGAAGTCCTCGGAGAGGCGAGCTTGCAGGTAAAGGGGGGCGCTGGATTTCGGGGTTCAGAAGAAGTCGGCAGCTTTGCGTCGCTTGGGAAGCTGCAGGAGGTCGTCCGTGATGGAGGCGGGGTCCTGTGACACAGGGGTCCCGGCAGGGATGGATGTGGGGGTCCCTGTCGGGGTGCCGTCTCCCCCTAGTGGCGTTTTGGAAGCGGAGCCCCGGTGGGCCGGGGACGGGGTGTAGCTGGCCCTCAGCGCTTTGTCCGTGTACTTGCTGGAGGAGCGGTTCACCAGCTTCTGCAGGGCGGGGCTCAGGGCGGGGCTCAGGCCCTTGGGGGTCAGGCTGTGGGGGGGGGCACCCTGTCAGTATCAGCAGTCACACACTATCTCTCTGAAGACAAACATCTCACTGCACAGAAAAGTATTTAAAAACAAATTATTGCTAGTAAGGCTTGACGCAACCATGTCGTTGCAAAAGTCTAAATATATTTGTATTATGTATTATGCATTATGTATTATATTTATATTATATTCATATTAAACATATTTCTATAAAGTATTAGAGCAGCACATATCATAATGAGTTGGACAGCGACGACATGAAGACTTGAGTAAACTGGTTACCCACGTGACGATATTTCACGAGCCATTCATGCATTGCATGCAGCACACAGGACAGACTCGCCTGGCCAGGGTCACAGGTAACACACAGGACAGACTCGCCTGGCCAGGGTCACAGGTAACACACAGGACAGACTCACCTGGCCAGGGTCACAGGTAACACACAGGACAGACTCACCTGGCCAGGGTCACAGGTAACACACAGGACAGACTCGCCTGGCCAGGGTCACAGGTAACACACAGGACAGACTCACCTGGCCAGGGTCACAGGTAACACACAGGACAGACTCACCTGGCCAGGTTCTCGGTGACTTTGCGTAGCGCCTCTTGTTTCTTGGCACGGTTTTTGGCTGCTGCCTCATTGGCCATTTTCAGACCCAACCTCTCTCTGCGGCCTGGCTCAGGAATCTGCCACGCACACGCACACGCACACGCACACGCACACGCACACACACACACACACACGCGCGCACACACATGGAAAGACACACAGAGACATTGCATTTAAGCATTTACCAGACAAACTTCTCCAGAGTGAATTTAAAACGTTTATACAACAAGCAGAGAGAATGCCACATCATCACTATCATAATAATAGTAGATGCATAAACCTGCAGTATAGTACAGTATAGAGTGTAAGTGGGAGATTGGGCAAATGGGCTTGAGGGTATGATGTGAGCTGTAGCATAGGAAAGGCCAGTAGAGCCGTGATCATTTCAGCTGCGATGCAGTATAAACGGGTGTGTTATCAGTCTGCATTGTACTGAGGCCAGCGACTCTGCCGTCCTTCCTGCTGCGAGGAGCTCATTCTACCACTGGGAAGCTGGAGCACAGAAGAGACGTGACTGAGAGAAAGGAGGCCCCTGAAGGGAGGGGGGCGGCCAGGCACCTGCCCTAATGAAGCCCACCTTGAAGGAGGGGCCGTGGCTGCGTTCGTTGTAGGGCGTGTCCGAGCCGTCCAGACGGAAGGGGGTGCTCTCGATTTCTCCCCACGTCATCAGGGGCGACTCCCCCACACCTAGGGAACACAGTGCCATTCAGACGCCACCAAACCTACAGCGCATGCTGCTTTAAACGTCCGGTTTATGCACTTACCAGATCCTGTAATCCAGAGTGACTCACACAGTTTACATTCATTTACATGTATATACACTCACCAAGCACTTTATTAGGTATTTATTAGACTTATTTTTTTAGACTTAAGAGTTATGACGCGTTGTGTGTTCAGAGATGCTCTTCTGCATACCACTGTTGTAATGTGTGGTTATTTGCATTACTGTCACCTGCCTGTCAGCTTTGACCAGACTGGCCATTCTCCTGACATCTCATTAACAAAGCGTTTCTGCAGTTTCTGTCTTTTTGCACAATTCTTTGCCATCATAGAGACTAGTGTGCGTGAAAATCCCAGGAGATCAGCAGTTTCTGAGATACTCAACCCACCCTGTCTGCCACTAACAATCATTCCACAGTAAAAGTCCTTTAGATCACATTTTCTCCCCATTGTGATGGTTGATGTGAAAATTAACTGAAGCTCCTTACCCACATCTACATGATTGTATGCATTGCACTGTTGCCACACAATGGGCTGATTAGATAATCGCATGAATAAGTAGGTGTAATAAAGTAAAAATGTTCCTAATAAAGGGTTTGGTGAGTGTACACTCCCAATATACAGCTGGGTATTTTGCTGAAGTAGACTATATTACTGAAGTAATTCAGGTTAAGTGCTTTGCTCACTGGTAGTGCCCCTCCTGGGAACTGAGCCTACAGCCTGAGCCCAGTTTCCTCCAAACATACACACGACCGCTAGACCTACAACACACACGCACATACAAACCTACAGTACATACCCACACACACCCTGAAATCTACATCATGTGCAGGCACACACACGGCCCAGAGCCTAGAGCACACGCACGCACACATCTCATGTTGAACGAGGTCTCCCTCAAGCTGTGCTCCACAGTTCATCCGTCCAGCCATTTGTGTTTGTTATTAGCCCACATAATACAGCCTATTAATCACGTGTGACAGAGCAGCGCTATGCACACTAACGAAACCTTTACGCATGCACTTAAACAAGGGCGCATCTGCTAAATGTCTAAATATAACTGCAAATACCCTTCTTTAAATGAAAACTACATCCACTATTCACACAGCTTAGCTTGCTAATGCTCGCTAAGCACAGTTGCAGCAAAAACACTAAAGTGTTTTATGTGGCTATATTATTAGCCAGATAGCTGATTAGCTTTACATTTGATAATATGCTTAACATGAATGTTGCCAAGAAATAATTGCATAGAGAACTGGAAATTACTTTACATAATTACCAGAAAATGACACGTTTGCAGGGTTTAGAGGCATTGACTAATATGAAGATTGACGCTAAGTGTAAGATGGGTGTCTCTGGGCTGGCAGCCCAGTGTGAAGAGCTGAGAACCATGTCCAAGCTGGAGTCAAATTATTTCCTGCACCATGTCTCTTAAAAGCAGTTTAATAAATAATCTAAGTCAGTGCTTGAGCCGTCCACAAAGCAGTACTCTACCACTCATGAAACTGTGAGGAAGGCACTCCGGTTCTGAGCAGTTTGTGAACCAATGTAGTTAATACGAGGCTGTTGTTCTATATAGGTGTGTGGTCATCCATTTACCAGTTCTCCGGTCTTAACAGAACTAAAAGTTTCTTGTTTTAGTTTCTGAAACAGAACCAGAACTAAGCTGACTACACTATCTTTAATAGTCACTGTAAACCAGGGAAATCATATGCCAATTTGTCTAATAGAAGAAATAATTTCACCTGAGGGTGACATTTTGCAGAATCATTTTGCAGTTCAAACGCATATATAAGTAGATATCTGACCTAACCTGCCTGTTTGTGTGTGCGTGCGTGCGTGTGTGTGTGCGTGTGCGTGCGTGTGTGTGAGAGGCTCAGGGTGACACCGTGTGTGGGTCCAAGGTCCCAAATGATCTAGACACTGATGCTTTCACCCTGTGACAGACTGGAAGAGGTGCTTACCAGGAGCAGGAGATGGGGTTCCCTCAAACCCGTATCCATTCACTTTGGGGGAATCATGTGCAGTGAGCTCCTTCCCATCTGGACCCACTTTGCCCTGTTTAAACTGAAAGATACAGACACCTGTGAGAGGTGTGTGTAAGGTGTGCTTACCTGCAAGAGGTACATTCACCACTGTGAAGTGTCTTTACCTGTGTAAAGTGAGCCTACATGCATTAGGACATTTACCTGCATGAGAAGTATTCACCTTTGAGAAGTGCATTTACCCTGAGTAAGGAGTACTTACCTGCATGAGGTATGTTAACCTGAATGAGGCGTATTCACCTTTGTGAAGTGTGTTTACCTGTGTAAGGTGTGCTTACTTGGCAGAGGTATGCATTTACTTGTATGAGACATATTGACCTTTGTGAAGTGTGTTTACCTGTGTAAGGTGTGCTTACCTGTGCATTGAGGGCTGCTGCCTGCTGTAGCTGAGACTTGTTGAGGGCTTTGCTGAAAGGGTCTCCCAGGAATCGAGTGTTCTTATGCAGCACGTCCCGGGGCTTCTTAAACACCGCCTCCTCGTCTTTCACGCCTACAATAAAAAGCACATAGGGACCACGCCCTATTACACACAGTCCCAACATGCAGGGATTTCACCCCTTCATTGAAGTTGCAGAGAGAATAGCAGCCCAATTTCAATTCTACTGTGTGATATCCATACAAATGGCTGCATGTTCACAGAAGCAGATCAGCTACATTATTAACAATAACACTCCCCCATGGGAGTACTGGACTATACTTAACTTCAGCATAGTATACTACTTCTCAGGGTAGTACAGGGATACACTTACCCTCAGGCTAGTACATACCCTCAGGCTAGTACAGGGATACACTTAACCGCAGGATAGTACAGGGATACACTCACCCTCAGGCTAGTACAGGGATACACTCACCCTCAGGCTAGTACAGGGATACACTTACCCTCAGGGTAGTACATCAGGGCGTTCTTTGCCTTGTACTCCCAGGTCTCGACTCCAGCCTTCACTGACTCCAGGGCCTGCTGCTCAGAGGATGGCAGAGCCAGTAACTCCTGGTGTCGCTGCAGGAACAGATTGCACCGTGTTAGTCTTCACATGTTGCCAACCAGCACACAATCTATTCATGTATTTTTATCCTTTACTTCACCAGTAAAACCCCACTTAGATGTGCTCAAGGCCTTGCTCAAGGGCCCTATGGCTGTGTGGATCTTATTGTGGCTACACCGGGGTTCGAACCACCGACCATACAGACCCCAGTCATGTACCTTAACAACTACGCAACAGGCCGTCCCATTATTGTTGTCCCAAACATTATGGAGGGCACTGTATGGTGCAGTACCTGATTGTACTC
Source organism: Conger conger (assembly GCF_963514075.1). NCBI lineage: Eukaryota > Metazoa > Chordata > Actinopteri > Anguilliformes > Congridae > Conger > Conger conger. The sequence continues at coordinate 27,661,935 of NC_083771.1, forward strand.
TGTCTCCGCGTCGTAGAGCCAAGCGTGTCTGAGTTTCTCCTTGTCCGCTGCGAGCTCCATTATCTGCTCAAACGAAGCGTTGTCCTCACTGGTGGTCTTAGCCAGGAACTTATCCAGGGATGGGAGGGGCTTCTCTTCATCCTCCTCGCCTTTCCCTACAGAAAAAGAGCACCCCAAATTCCAGCTGAACCCCAAGTCTTTAACAGAGACACTGGAATGTCCCATGCCTTTCAGGAACAAACATGCTGATTCTGACCCTAACGACAGATCAACAATGTGATGGCTCAGTGGTGGTGTTTCATGAAGTTGTGTGTGGGTTCGTATGTGCATATGTGTCGGTGTGTGTGCGTATGTATGTGCGTTTGTGTAATATGCACGAGTGTGAGTGTGCGTATTTGCGTATGGGTTGGTGGGTGCGTGCGTGAGGGAGTGTAATTGTGGGTGGGTGGGTCGGTGTGTGTGTGTGCAAATGAGTTAGTGTATTTGTGGCTGATTTACCTTCCTCTCCGTTCCTCGCTCTCGGCTTCCCTAGCATGGAAGCAGGAGTCCCTGGGCGACCCTCAGGGGTTTCAAATGTAGCTGGAGTCACATCTACACCACATCAACACAGAACTGGATCAGAGTCACATCTACACCACATCAACACAGAACTGAATCAGAGTCACATCTACACCACATGAACATAGAACTGAATCAGCCACATCTACACCACATCAACACAGAACTGAATCAGTCACATATACACCACATCAACACAGAACTGGATCAGTCACATCTACACCACATTAACAAAGAACTGAATCCGAGTCACATCTAAACCACATCAACACACAACTGGATCAGTCGCATCTAAACCACATCAACACAGACTGCATCTCAAATGGTCCACTAGTTCTCCATATAGTAGGCTAACGGTGGCATCACCCATTTTCTACGGTGTCTTGTGAATTGAATCAAATGATACAGATTAGTCCCTGCACTGTTGATCCCCTAATAAACCAGGATACACAATGAGTTTCCTCCCACCCTCGGTGCTTGGCCCCCTAATAAGGTGTTTAAGAAGCTGCTACTCACAGGGCGCAGTGCTGCGTGGGGTGGACTTGGTCAGGGAGGAGCCGTATTTTATGGAGATTTCCCGCATCTTCTCCAGGTCTCCACTCTCCTCTGCCTCCAGGTAATCCTTCTGCGCTTGAAGCTTGGTCACATCCGGGAAGAAATCCCTCTGGATGATCTTCTCTAAACTCTTGAGCACCACGGCACACAAAACACACAAAGATCACCTACACTGGCATAGGCTGAGAACACTTTCACCGATTACTCAACAATGCCCTAAAATCTCCCCCTTCAATTATCACTTAAAGGCACCGAGAGTCGTGTTGTAAAATTGTGGGTGTGTCAAAATGGCAGATTGTCCAAAACAGACTGCCCGAGAGGATGTGCCGAATTTTCCTTTTAGTTATAAGCTTTATATATATTATAAGCCATTCTTCTAAAACAAACTGAGCTTTGTTCTTTTCAAGTCAACCAAAAAAGTTAACCAATTGCAAAATTAAGTGTCATTTTTGCGTTCGCGCTGCGAGTGGATTTGTAAAAGGACTCATGAGATCTCAGACCACGTGCTGTTCACACCACAACTCCTTTAGGACACAGACCCCACTGCTGTAATATTGGATTATGAAGTGCGCAGATGCATTTCTTTCATTTAAATGTGCTACATTTTGAAAAAGCCGATGATAAATAGAGAAAGGGAAGATGGACTTGCAACACTGCAGCTCTCTCCTAAACGACTGGTGCAAAATGAATCCAACCAACCATACAAGCAGTCATTATCACCACAGCATAGCTACTGTTACGGATTCTCAAGTTATCGTTTCTGTGTCCTTACGCCACTGTTCCCCACAGGAAACAAGTTGAGAAATCTCATCAATGACTCGAGGGATATATGGGGATTCCCCCAGTGTCCAGGGGCTATAGATGGCACATATTTTCCTATTATTGTCCCACATGTCAGCAAGGCAGATTACAATCCAAAAGACTATTATTCTGTGCCGCTGCATTTACCATAAACTAATGCTCTTTGCATAAATGTAGGTTAGTCAGGGAAAATGGATCTCATGAGGCTAGTGTTTGGAAATACCACCATTTTCCAGAAAGAGCGAGCCTGGAAGACTTTCCCCAATATGGACTGAAGAATTTTGTGGGTTGGAAGATGAAGATGAACATGGATGACTAAGAAGAAAACTCTTTATTTCTTCAAAAGGCTTACATGAAGTAAGCTATAGGCTATATGTTCTGGAATCTACTTGTGCCAAAATAAAGGAAAGGGAAGCCTGAACTCAATGTCATGTCAATTATTACAAAACTCATAAACAGCAGAGGATCTGTTCTAACGCCTTGTTTCAGAAATAACAGCAACAAAGTATGCACAAAAAGATGTGCATCTATTATAAAATTTCTGTGGCATTGTTATGTATAGAAAAATAGTGCTTTGACATCCAAATCAAAATATTTCTTTATCTGAAAATGATTTCGACTTCGTCTACATCAACAAAAGTAATTGCAAATTACGTAACCATTAAACACAAATATTCAACACCATTTTTCTTAACATAGTACATTGTGTATATGAAAATAGTGCAACATTGAACATTTGTGTAGATCTGATCAGGTGTGAAACCAGTCACAATGCAATATTCACCAATAAATCAACAATCAAAAGCTGTAAATATAGGAGAAATTGTAGAACTGTTGTTTGCGGAGTGCTCGATTTCTCTGACGTAAAGCTATTTTTTCAGTGACTGAAGCAAAAGATACCAGAATCCATTATATAAAATATAAGATTCAATATCAACAACGAAATCGTCAGCGATTTCTGAATTTATGTACGGTTGTGTCTCAGTCATGACTAGAGAAAAAATACAACTGTATAACAAACGTAGCCTACTATAAACTCCACTGTAAAAAGTGCGCAGGCTAGTGAAGTTGTTGCTGCGTTTGTGAGCAGGAACAACGGATGCTATTGCCAACTTACCTCAATATAACTTTCCTCGTCGAGGATCTTTCTTTTAGACGTTTCTACATTTTCTTCCGTTGGTTTGTGTAATTCGAGAGCAGTGTCAGATCTGGCTGTAACAAGCGGTCCGGACATTGTGGGTGCATCTTTGATAGCCTGCATTGTTGCGATGTAGCCTAGTGCTAAGCTACCCTGGTTAAACCACGCTAGCGTGTTAGCTAGCTAGATACTGCGAATGTTTACTATTCCAGTTATGGTTTCACTGCTGCGATTTAAAAAAGGAAATATATACTAGTGTGAATTATGAATCTGCACAAATAACTCTTCCAGCATCATAACATAACCAATTCAACGAGAACCAAACAATCCTACACCTTATTTACGGTTGTTTTTAGCTCAGACGTACGGAATCTCGAGACGATCGACGTACGTTTCGAACACTGACGTAAAACGGAAATTGGGTAGCGGAAAGTAGGGATGTATGGGACTTGCAGTCATAAACAATTAACCCTCCAATGTAATCTTTTGTGCAACCCGTGCAACCACGATTGTTTAAAATAGCTTAACTAAGTATTTAATATGTATAATGCTATACTTTACGTTGAAGGTGTGTCGTATTTTATGAGAACCAATAACAGTTTGTCTTACTCAACTAACAATTGTTTATCGTTTATCGTTCACTGCATGGGGAATCATTCAGTTCAACTGGCATGTCTCAAGTAGAGAGGTTTCATTCTGTATTCTCCAGAACTTTCCATCCCAAATCTCCCACGCCAAGTCCAATTCTCTTCTGTCGTCTCCACTTGGCCCTGCGGTTCTTAAACCACACCTATGGGGGAATGACAATTTGCTGTTTAAATGTTCGTTTATTTTATGGATATTATGAATTTAGAGGGAAAGTTCTGAAGCGCTTTACCTCCACTCTCTCCTCACGCAGATGGGTACGGAGCGCCAGCTGCTCTCGGGCTGTGACATCGGGATACTGGTTCTGGAGGAACAGCTCCTCGAGCGCGTGCAGCTGCTCCTCCGTGAAGATGGTGCGGTGACGTCTGGTGCGCCTCTGGATCTGGTTGAAAAGGAATTCTTCGCCGTGGCTGCCCTGAGTGTCCCCCGGCCCAGGCGAATCCGGGAACAGTCTACTGCACCACAAATACCGACCAGCTGACAAAAAGAAAAGAAAATAACAACATAATCTGTTCTATAATGTCCCAGCTGGGGGTAAAGGGCAGTTGTACTTAAAAGGTAGATTTTATTTTGATGGTGAGATAAAATGTATAATTTATTGATTGTATGAAATAATCTCTAGTCACACAATTTTACCAATTATTTTTCAAAAGATTACTTTTTTCCTCCATTCATCCAAGTGTTCTAAAATATTCGTTTTACTTGGTCCTATACAAAATAAAGAATAATGGATTGGCTGAAAATGTACTGTCAAACATAAGGGGCGGGAAAAACATTCCAGTCCTATATCAACACAGAGAAACAGAAAAAGAGGAAGCAAGAGAGGTAGGAGAGAGTTTTTGGAAATTAATAGAGGGAGTAAAGAGGTAGGGGGAAAATAAGGGAATGAGCAGTAGAGAGTAGAGATAAAATGGAGGAAGAGAGATAATGTGAGGGGTAGGGAGCAAAGTGAGAGAAAAGAGAGATGGAGTGAGCAGGAAAGGGGCTGAGGAAGATGAATCGCGGGTTTTTGTTCACCTGAGGCTGGTGGAGGTGCTACCTCAGGCTTGAGGGGGTCCCCACAACGCAAGCAGTAGCAGCAGCACAGACAGGGCGGGTCCAGGGTGTCCGTCGGGGTCACAGGTGGGAGACCCTCCAGGGGCACCTCATCTTTGGCCAGCTCCATGAGCGCATAAGAGCCCTCCCCAGCCTCCTCTCTCACCCTGCCGGTTTGGGGGCACCTGCCCAGGATGTCTTCAATGCTGAAGGAGAACTTCCTCCTCTCTGTCCGACCCCTTTCTTCCATGACCTCCTCTGTCCTGCCCTCGCACATACAAGAACAACAACAACAACACCAACTCCAAAACTGGATCCCAGTTTGCAGGGCATGTGCGGCAGAATGTGGCTCTCTGGGAAGGGAAATCGCCGCCAAGCACGCCGTGGAGTCGTGCTACCACTGTGCAGCTGCCCAGTATGTGGCCGGACCCACCCTCAGTCTGGGTCCACTTCCCCTTTTTTACACAAAGAGCGAGCTCTGGGCTTCTTATAAGTAAAGAAAAAAAATCATAATCCTCCTATAGTTTGAAAAATATAAAGAGGTTGAAAGTAAATTCCAGCTAATCTGGGCGGTTTTGTGGAGGGGTTAGAGAGGATGTGAGATTGGACTAATCTCACCTCATTGCTTTTCCAAAAAGGAAATCTGATTTCGCTCTGCTAAATGAGGGTAGGGAAGTGCTAAAATCCTCATTGTGGTGGTGTTAGAGCGGGAAAGATTGTGCGGTATTAGAGGGGTGGACTTGGGGATGAACCCGGGCGATTTTCAGGTGCTTGCCAGGTTTACACAGTGGGTTTATCAGCGCATGCCAGTCGCTCGTTTGAGGGAGGGAGGGATTAGGCTTTGGTCGAAGGCTCTCATTCTCAAACTTCTCTCTGGAAATGAAACGATCGGCTCTGTTTCACAGGCACCTTTCCCCCTGTGCTCAGAAATGCTTGCTTTTATTTTGCAGTTTCAGCGCAAACATATCACGAGGCAATCTACCTGGACAGTTCACCTTGTGAGGTTTCTTTATATCATTTGATATTATTAAAATCCTACTGTGCTGTATGTTTTCAATTGGCACTGAGCAATATTATTGATATTCATAGACGTTTCTGATTACCTACCAGGTTAATAATTTCTGCTATTGGGGCAATCATGTACAGTAGGTTTGTGGTTAAAAGAAACAAAAATACACTTAATGTAGCTCCAAAGTGGCTTGTACAGCAACATCATCCATCCAGCTGTAAATTCCTTGTGTGTGAGAGAGAGAGAGAGAAAGAGAAAGAAAGAGAGAGAGGGAGAGAGAAAGCCTATAGTGAGACTTTAATTGTGAAACTTGAGACACAGGGCCCTTATCAATGAAGTGCAGTCATGCTGTCAGATTCTCACCTTCTCCACACGCTTAGCCATAGCCACTCCAAGCCAACGCCATTTCAGATAGCATTTATTCTTCATCAAATCCTTTGATTTCATATGAGGTAATACAGGACTTTTTTTTTTTATCAAAGAATTAATGGATTTTCAAAATCTATCCTAAGCTCTACAGATAAAGGGGTTGAGAAAACAGATAACAATAAACATGTCCTTGTCCCATTCACTGAGGTTTAATAGCCAGCAGATTGTTGACGTATAGTTTTTTAAGGCTGAGGAGATGTTATCACCAGTCTTTGTGAGTTTCAAAGGCACAAGGCTTATCTTGTCTGTGGAGGTTCAAATGGTGCTAAATCCATTACAGGGGATTAATATGAGGTAATCCTCTCAGCTGCTCTTATTGAAAAGCATATTTGAGGTGTAAAGGCGTAAAATCCCCAGCATGAAGGAGAAAAAGCCACAGGAACATCCTTCCGTCTCTGAGGGCTGCTGTGCACGGTCCACTGTGAGGTCGCTATGTGTGGCTCTGCTAAATCCCAGCACTAACAGCAGCCCTGCACAATTCTGCGCAACTTACACAGAAACATCCATCCAACAAGCTAACAACATTGTAATAACAAAACTTAGTAGGTGGGGAACATATCTATCTATTTCTTGTATGAAAAGCATTTACAAAAAAGAAGAGATAAAAGCAGATAGGCCACCCTACTTTCATATATTTTGCTTTGCAGAGAGGGCAACGGCACCATGGCAGGCTATCCAACCCCTGTCTATGGGGAAAGGGCCGGGGTTCACAAGGCACCCTTTTAACCCTTTTTTGTTAATCCAAAGATGAGGGAACACAAGTGAATACAATGATGTTCATGTCTGTAGCTAGTGCTGTCTGTACTGTGTATTTGTTGGTGTATGTGTGCACATGCATTTCAATATGTGTATGTGTTTTGTTCTGTGAATATACGTATTTAGGTGTAAATGTGTTTGTGTGTGTGAAAATATGTTCATATGTGTATGTGTGTAGCATAATTAAATATACTTGAACATAACCAAAGATAAGGTACCTAAATGAGTTTGTAGATAAATGCAATGTCTAATTAATTTTCCTGACCAGAAATTAAGGGAACTAAAACAATAAATACATATGGTGGGTTATAGTCTGGTGCATCCCATTATGACTAAGGTCTCCAATTTGAAAGAAGTGAAACACCGGCAATTAAACTTTGTTACATTCTCATAGACATTCACAATCATCTGACTGTTCATACAATTAGTGCCTATTTGTTGCCCTCTTTAAAAGCAATGGAGCGGAAGGAAAGTGAAACAAAAGTCCTGAGCAACTGAATGCCTCAATATCTGCCTGGTACACAAATGCATTCAATATATTGTGGTCAGTTTGCAATTTATCCTTACATATGCACAAAACAACGATGGGTTGACAGTTATTATCAAAACATAATCTATGGTCTGTTGTACAGAGACCATATCAGCAGGGCTCAATAGAGTTTTGAGTGGATAGCAGATGTCATTCATGACTTGATTGACACATTTTTAGTCAGTCAGTCATCTCAGTCAGTCAGTCATGATTATTTGATATGATAAGGATTTTATATGAAATTGAGTGGAGAGGCCTACCTACCACCTATCCTAACTGATTGATAAATACCCTGGATTGCACAAAGGCCATTCACACCCACTACATCATCAAATGTATGAATCCCATTGTTACTCCACCATGGGAGTGATGCGGGGTGCCATCCTATCAAAGTTTTTCAGTTATTAAATATTGAAGAATAAGAATACCAGGTTAAATCAAACTTGGCAGAGAAGAGGTGAGCCATAATTCATAACTTGTATGAATTTCATGGGAATATTAGCATGGAGTACATCCTATAGTCTGTAAGGGTACATTTCTATTCATTGGGTATGAGATCAGTGGTGCACCGCAAGGGCTGATCCGTTTCAGGATTGTGTCGCAAATTATTTAATTAGCCCAATTTGTATCGTCATCTGAAGTATGCATAAGCAACAGCTACTACTCCAGACTTCAAGTTTATCCTAAATACAAATGTTCAAGTACAGGAGTGAACCAGTGTAGTTTATAGAGCTGTAATAAAAACTGAAAACGAAGGTAATCGTTTGGAACAAAACCCAGCAGGCGGACAAACTCTCCAACACCAGAGTGCTGCGCTTGGCACAGACGCTGGGACGCGGCAACGCGCCACGGGAGGGAGTGGGGGCGGCAACACGTGCCCACAAAATGCAGCCTCCGCGGCGCCGCTTTGTGACGTAGCGACGCGCAAACAGTCACACAAGAGGAAAGTGGAAAAGTTCAATTCTCAAAGAAAAATGGACGAGAAGTTGATCCTCGGGGTCTACGAGTACCCGGAGCTTTATAATTCTACGCTCCCAATATATCGTAACATTGACAGGAAAGCAGAAGCTTGGCGGAAGATCGGCGCTTTAGTGGGGCTGTCCGGTTAGTAGGCTCTGCTTAACTATGATACCTGTTATTAACTAGCCTGCTAGCTCTCATATCAGGCAGCTAATTCCTATAACAAAGATATATTTCTAGTTGTTTAACCATTTCATTTACGATGCATTGACATTATTTAACGATCTATTGATTGGCGGTATTGTTCCATTTGGCAGCGCTTATTTTGTGGTGGAATCGGCGCACATGCGCAACATGAGAAGAGACGCGATGTTGTTCCCGCTTACAGAGGGCTGTGATACCGCCTTCAGAGTAGGTGTGATATTGGCAGGAACTCTTGACGCTAACAACCTTAAGTATTAGGGCTGATGTCCACTCTTGCCATATCAACCAGAACAAAAGAAAATACAGACAAAACGAAATTCAAACCGGTAGGCTATTTCCTACCGATTTGTAGCAGTGTAGCGGTTTTCAAATTCGGTCCTGCACTGTGTATGCTGGGTTTTGTTGCAGCCAATCTATCAGTCATGTTGTTTTGTCATTATATATATATAATGTAATACAGTTCTAGCTCATTACCATTTGCATTGGCTATGAACTCTTCCTGGTTTAATTTCGGTGACCAACTGCACAATACACAATCAGCGTACAACCACACGGATTTCACCTGTCGGATTATTTCAATCAGTGAGCACTTTATTAGGTATTTATTATAGGCCTACTTATTTTTTAGACTTGAAGGTACAATAGGTAATTTCGGACTTCTAACGGCAGAGAGGAATAGCAGCAACAAACACCTTCGAACCACAACACTGATTATCCCTCCCCCTTCCCTGTAAACGCGTTGACATTGAAACGCCATTGGCTGTGGTAATTAGAACCAATTTTCAACCAATGTGCTTGAATTATTGTACGTTATACAATGCTTTGGTATAGAGTGTCGGGCCGTCAACTGTATATTTTTAAACCCAAATTTAAGGACTATAAACACAGGGAGAGGGCGAGTGGACATGCCAGTGAGTCTTTTTCAATGATAGGAAGGGATTTACAATGGTATTGTAACAATGTTTTCACACAAAAATCTTACCTATTGTACCTTTTATTTTACTAAATTACTCTGGTTCATTGGTTTCAGAAACTCCCTATACAATTTATATGGGTGATGATGATAACTACAATGATTGTGTTATGGTTATTATTACGCCTGAGGGTCATCTGATGACAATCCAGTGAAGATTGTAGAGAGATTTCTGCGATGCTGAATGCTGCTTGACCTGGGTCTCCTGTTTCTGTCAATAATTCTGTTTCCTGTGCATTGGTTGGGGGGAGCAGCGGACGAGGCCAAGAGGAAGTGGAAGAACCTGCGGGACCGGTACATAAAGGAGATCAAGCTGGATCGGACCCGGGCGGGCCGCGCGGCTCACAGGCAGTGGCGTTTCCTGCACTTCCTCGAGTTCCTCAAGCCGTTCGTGAGGGACCGGCAGCGCAGGGCGGGCGAGCAGGACTACAGCACAACGTCCGACGAGGGCGACGACAAGCGCCTCTTAAACCTGCCGGCCAAGCTGGAGCCCAGACGGCTGCCCAAACTGGAGCCCCTGGCCGTGCCCCAGCTGGCCCACCTCACGCAGCTGGCCCTGGTGACCCAGCTGACCCCCATACCCGCGCCCCGCGCCCTGGCCCCGGCCGCGCCCGGCCCCGCCGCCGTCCCCGCCTCCGCCCCCGTCGCTCCCCTCCCCCCGGGCGGCCCCTCCACGGGCCCTGCGGGGAGGAGCGCGTACAGGAAGAGGAAACGGGCGGACAGCGGAGACCTGCTCACCGACGAGGACGAGCTCTTCCTCCTCAGCCTGGCTCCCGCCATGAAGAGACTCAGTCCCCAGAAACGCTGCCAGGCCAAAATGAGGATGCAGCAGATCATGTTCGAGGTGGAGTTCATGTGAAAGGACACTTGCCGACACCACATATATAAGCACACACCCAGTAGTTTATGATGAAGCAACCATCCCTGAGAGTTGAAGATTTCAGTACTTTTTTTTGGAATACACAATAAAAGTTCCTATGTTGTATAATTATCTGGAACAATGGTGATTTTGATTTATTTGTGCCAACTCCAGACTGTAGTTTGTCCAGTTGCCGGTTCCGTGCCAGTTCCGACTGGCTGGTTGCTGCATAGGGTGATGTGTAGCTGGCGATTGCCTCTTCCTGGGTACAGGAAGGTTGAGTTGTTTTGCATTCTGACTTTCATCACTGGTCAATCAGGTACCTATGGACTGCTGTATGTAGAGGGTCTTCCTTTGACTCAACTCTGTGAGCTGTGCCTGGAGGCTGCTGTGTGCAAGCAGCAGGGTGGCGATGCCACGCGTTTGGGAGAACGGTGGACGTAGTGGCGGTGGGGTTCATGCATGAAAGTGGCTGCAGTTGCAGATGGTTAAACATTCCATATTAGTTTCGGAATTGGACATACATTTGCTTTAATACCAACTTAATGTGATACAGTTGGAGAAATGATGTGCATTCATGCTATGAAACTACTGTAAAACGCATCGATACACCGATCAGCCACAACATTAAAATGATTAAAATGCTTTAAACAGGATAAACTTGTCTATAAACACTTAATATTTCATTTTATGACATGTGTACTTATATACGCAGATAATTATAAGTGAATTGCATTCAAAAGTAACATTTTTAAATGAAAATGTCTTATAAGCTCATTGGGGGGGGGGGGGGGTGCAATGTTGTTATTTAAATATCTTGGTATGTACTGGTGTTCATGATGACGTCTCAACAGATGGTTCAGGACCTGTAGAATTTTTGCCATATTTGAAAATGCATGGCATCTATTCCTGCAAAGGTTTCACCACATGCAGTACCATGAAATTCCAACGGAGGGAAGAAGGGTGAAACTGATGTAGGATTAGATGCCATGCATTTTTAAATGACAGGTGTTCTTTTTTTCTTTTTTTTTAATGAGAAATTCTACAGGTCCTGGAGCATCTGTTAAGATAGACGTCATCATGAACACCAGTACGTACCAATATATTATGCAATTCACTTGTGTACTTATAATTAAATATCAAGTTTATACTGTTTATACATTCTTAATAATGAAAAAACTGGTTTAAGCAGGTGGTTTTAATGTTTAATGTTGTGGCTGATCAGTTGTTGTTGAGGAGTATGTGGCAGCTATGGGATCCAGGGAGAGCTCCCTCCAAGCTGACAGCCCATATCTGGAAGAGAAAGAAACCACAAAACCACAGGACTGCGATGTTAAGCCATTCAAATAAAATGTATTCACTTGAAACAGGAATCATTGCTTTCATTAAAAGTCCAATATTGTGAAAGATGACATTTCACTTGCTAGGAGGATTATAAGGGAGTTGTAGGTGCTGTAAAAACACTGAAAGTATCAAAAGGCACAATCTGTATTAAGAAATTGTGCTGAAATCGTGCAGATTTGGGGATTGTGCCATTTGGACCTCTGTCACTTTATGACATCACAACTATATGCTATTTGCATGTCTTACCTTCAAAAGAAATTGGAAGAAATCCAAGTGCTGCCCACTGACAGTGTTCAGTTTGTTGGGGAGCTAGCCAGCCAATCAGAACAGAGGTTCATTGATATAATGAGCCTTAAAGACAGTCACTGAAACAGTCTGTTCTTGGTAAAGCTTGAGAGCTGCTGGAAAATGGACATGTAAAACTGGATAGAGTTTTTGGTACTTAAAACCACACAAACGTGTTATGGGTATCAGGACCTAAAATAATAAAACACTGGAAAGGTGTAGAACATGGGACCTTTAAAAGGCCCCAAAGATAACCGAATGCAACCACCAAAAGAATGAAAACAGATTTATTTCTAAGACAGGTAAAATACAGTTTTAGTCAGCAGGTGTTTTTTCCCCCACAGGAGTTCAATCTCTCACTCGCACAACCGCCACGGAACAACTTCAGGTCACCAATCTGCCTGGACACATTCACTTCTTGGTTCATCACCCTCACGCCCACGTACTCCTCATTTACACCAATTACAATGATTGCACTTTCACCGAAATATGCCGTTTTCAAATTAAAACATTTTAATTATGCAGCACAGTACTATTAATGATCCAAAGAATAAACTAATTTAGAGAGGGAAAATAAGAGACATTGCATAGGTATTAATGAAGAAAATACTGTTATCTGATCACAACTTAGTGAAAAATAAAATGAAGAAATTAATAAGTATTATTTAATAATTAAATAAGATACAATACAGCCTGCCTATTCCCCACAGTACTCGTTTCTATAGGGCTCTACTCATGGGGGGAAACACTGGCCTCTGCTGGCCGTCCTCTGCATTGCAGCTTTTATTGGAAAGAGAATCTCCAAAAACCAGACTTGAACTAAGTTGCTCATGATATAACCATTCCGTTATAAATGAGAACTCTGGTAATAAAAACTAAGAGAAGTGGTGACCCATGCGAAGCGTTTACACACAGCCGAATGCTCAAAGCATGTAACCTGGACCCTGAGGACAAAAATCATAAAACCTGGCAGACCGTGGGCTGCCGAGTGGAGCATCTTGATGAAATGCTTTAGCAGAGAGGTCTTATCATATCCTGCCCAGGGGCCATAGAATTTCCCAAGTAGACGTCGGTGGGACGTCGGTGGGTCCAAACGTTTTTTTTTCCCCCCTTCAAAGATGAAAGAACAATCCTTATTCTGCCCAGAGATTAGAGTCACTAAATTAGGCCCAGACCCACTTTAGGATGAAAAAACGGAACTGGTTATTCCACCAGACCTGGGTCACACACACACACATCTCTGAAATACAGCAACTCTAAATGGCATTAAAATGTCAGTCATAGATCCCAGAAAAAAAGAAAAAAACCAAAATGTCAATGAACAAAATGTTAAGATCTAAGGAAAAGGTTTTATGAATATTGGTGAAATTAGATGTTTCTTTTCTGTAATCCACAATCATTTTACTGGGGTCTACAGGGTGAAAGTATCTGGTCTGCTCTGGAACAGACAAAAACGGAGAGAAATCAGCTGTGTCTCTCGGCACACAGTATGCTGGCCTCTGACTGGCTTAGAGGCCCCATGTGGATTCTCTCAGGGGACAGCAGGAGGCTATGTTTATTAAATGTGCTTGATTAGGGGCTATAATTACAGAGTCAAAAGCAACATTCCATTTCTCAAACCGGCTTCGCTTTCCAATGGAAACACCGTCAAACGGGAAGAAAACAACAGGGCTTTGCCTCCGCGTGTTAGGTGATCCTGCATCTCGCAACGCGTTGCTCCAAAGGGCCCTCCTGCGCCCCCAGGGAGGGCTGCTAGTTGCCGCTTTTAAAACACGGTATAGCCACAGTCATGTTTCATCATTTCATGCATCAGTCCATAAAACAAAAACAAGAACAGGAAGGGACGGAGAGGAGAGACGTTCCGTTCCCATCTCGGCGAGTGATTATCTTTCCCGTTCCACCTCGTGGGAAAAGTGAAGAGACTCCTCTCGTGTCCGCGTTTCCCCAGTTCTGCCGGTCGTCTAGGCGATGAGCAACCAGAACATGATGACCAGTGCCACAAACAGGAAGAGGCGGGAGAGGAACTGCTCGTCGACGTGCTGGGGCGTCCCAGGAACGGCTGCAAAGGAACACACCGCAGACATTACTTACACGCTAATCACACGCGCTACACGCACATAACACACTACTCACATTTTACTCGTGTGCTAGCTGTGTCATTCACATATTACTGACACAACTCCTATGCTACCTGAATGCTAAATGCGCATTTTACACACCACCCATGTTACTACTCACTGGGGGAAATTACTCGCATGATGCTTAAATGTTACTCAGACTTTACCTGCAATACTCTCTGGAGGCATTACTCGTGTTACAGGTTTTTCCTAAGCTGACCACTCCTCTCATTTTCATTTCAAAGCAGTGTGAGTTTGCATTGGCCGACTGCCTGCTCTAGTACAGGGATACACCTGCAGACTGGGCTCTCAGCCTGCCAACCTCCCAGTCCTACCCATAATTCCCTGGAGCACGGTACCTGGAGGTGGTCTCCCATCGTTGATGTTAAACGCTGTGGCAAAGATTCCAAATGGGAAAGCCCCGATTCCAAACGACATTTGGAACCCTCCATCACCAAACCCCAAACCCTGGAACCCCTAAAACACGCATTAAAAAAATGGGAACACCTGGGTAAGCAAATTTCATCCACACATGCACTCAGATACAATCAAACTGTGTAATCAAATAATCCAGCAGACTGAGTAAATGGTAAATGGTCAATGGTAAAAGGGTACACAAACACACAACACAGCACAACATTTCTCACACAGAAAACTGAAGATATTACAGAGAGGGAAAAAAAAAAAGAAAAGAAAAAAAGGAAAGAGACAGAAGCACGTCTGATGCAATCCAAGACACAAAGTGTCAGTTACAGTGGGCTGTGGCTCGGGCCCCACAGAGACGGCGTCTAACGAGGCCCGGAGGGAGCGGCTGGTCTCTTAATGAATTACGCCGCAGCCGACCTCACGTAAGGCTTTCATCAGACACACGAGCGCAACACCGACGCCAGCGTTGCACGCTACTTCCAGCGCCGCGTCTCCGACACGGCGCTGCGCCGCTTAATCGCACGGGATGACACAGAATACAGCATCCAGTTCAGAGTCGGATTAAGCAACCAGTACTAGCCCGTTAGCTGTCCCCAAAACTGGATCGAGGGTAATTTTAGGCCAGGTCGCGGGGTCACAGACATGGAGAAGGTGGGAAAGGATACAGTTCAGAGTCGGATTAATCGCGCACGCTGTCAGCACCCAGTACTAGCCCGCTAGCTGTCCCCAAAACGGGATTGAGGGTCATTTTAGGCCAGGTTGCGGGGTCACGGATGTGTCGTGGGGAAGGTGGGAAAGGTCAGGTAAATATGAGGCAGCTGCAGTACTCACGCCTCTGTTCTCTGGCTCCGGTCTCTGGCCCTGGGGTCGAGGGGGGGTCCTCTCCCTGCAGCCCAAAGACAACAAATGTGAGGAGACTGACCCACATGCACACAGACACACGCACGCAGACACACACGCACGCAGACACACACGCACGCAGACACACGCACGCAGACACACGCACGCAGACACACGCACGCAGACACACGCACGCAGACACACGCACACAGACACACGCACACAGACACACGCACACAGACACACAGACAGACGCACAGACACACACAGACACACAGACGCACGCACACACGCACGCACACACAGACACACACTCTCAGACACACACACACACACACACACATACATACACACATACACACACACAAAGACAAAGACACACGCACGCACGCACGCACGCACGCACGCACGCACGCACGCACGCACGCACGCACGCACGCACGCACGCACGCACGCACGCACGCACGCACGCACGCACGCACGCACGCACGCACGCACGCACGCACGCACGCACGCACGCACGCACGCACGCACGCACGCACGCACGCACGCACGCACACACACTCACCGTGGGTCCTGCTGCCCGGTGCTTCCCCTGCCATAGAGAGGGATGACTTTGTCTCTGCTGATCCCGGCTTTACACACGGGACACACCTGCCGGTTTGGCCTTGTCTCCAACCACTGCAGGAATCCCACCCAGACAGGATTTAGACCACTGCACCACCAAACACCATTTTAAACTGGTCAAACAATTAGCCACCCACACCACTCCCTTGTTGTTGATTAAAGCAGTGGTTTATATCTTAAACAACTGCAGATATACAAAGGTAATACAATGTAATGTTTCATTCAATGACCCATAAATCACTACCGGAGAACCTCAGCAATCTCAGTGTTGAAAGCTACCCCCTCTGATAGTAACATTCTCAAAATGGCCACTGGCAGGTTTGGGCAGGTGGGTGAAGAGTCCCTGAGGCGGGGCCCAGGTGATGAAATGGGGCATAAGTGGGACTCACCTGGTGTAAACAGGGCCAGCTGGGGTGGTCGGGAGCAGGAGAGGAAACAGAATGGGAAATTAGCTGTTAGTGTCTTACACGCAGAATGCCCAATCAGGGCAGAGCACAGACACACTTACTGGTGATGTCATCACAGCTGGTAATCACCTGAGGGGAGTCAGCCCTGTACAGAACCATCAGAACTGGGCTGCACTAAAGTTGAAATATATGGTAAACAATTATTTTATTACTATGCTACTGAATCAGCTGGCTGAACTTTATTTTACAGTGTGAGAAATTACCACCAGACTATACCAGTAAAGTTATATCAATTGATAAGTACTATGATGTACATGTTGATATGTATACAGTATCGCCCATAATGAACATTTATGAAGCACTGCATGCAAATCAAAAAGTGACCTGTATTTGCTAGAAATAAAGTTCGCTTGTTTCGGCACTAGTACGCAGCCATCTTGGAACAAGCAAGGTCATGAAGTCACGCAAATGGTTTGTCTTTGCTCATTTGACCATCCTGGGACAATACAAGAGGACTCGCCTTCCATTCTGTTTTCCCCCCCTCAATCCATTAAGCTCCTTAAACATCAGGAGAGGTAGCAATAGCTTTAGCAGCCGGGACAAATCCCTCACATGACCTCACAACCTAGCGTGTTCCAAAGCGGCCAATTGCGAGTGGCAAAAGCAAAATTTGCTTTATTTTGCTGGTTGAATGCAGGGCCATATCTTGTCTAATTATTACCAAGTGCTTCATCTACCCTTTGAACTTCTTCACAATTTCAAAAAACCTGCCTCGAAATAAAATCTTACATTGATTAAAGGTGCAAACAGCAAGGAAAACAGGTCTGGTAACAGTGTGGGATACTTAGTAAGTTGTAAAAGGATTTAGTACAAAGGGAATCTCCACACAAACAAACGTGTCCCAGTCAGGACAGGGCTCAGTGCTGTGCGTATGTGTGTGTGCTGCTGTGATATATATAGACTGTGTGTGGTGGGGCTCAGGCAATTGCTGCAGGTTTCATTACAAGGCAGGCCCTCAGCAACTTTACTACAGACCCAGCTGTTAAAATGTGTAATATGTACACAGTACAGACCCAGCTGTTAGAATGTGGAATATGTACAAAGTACACACTGAGCTATTAAAATTGATAAAGTTATCACGGACAGAGGTATGCGCGCATCAAAAAAACTAAACTCTGACTTCCTGCAATATGCACCTTTTTCCAACCTTACCCATTAGGCGAAAACACTAAAAGCATTTAACACTCTCCAGCATGTGAAGGGCCTAATGGCCAGTTGAGCTGGCGTAGCGGCACAGGCGGGAGCTGGGACGCACCAGAAGAGATGGCCGCACAGGCTGATGACCGCGTCCTTGGCGGTGTCCAGGCAGATGTTGCACTCGAAGGTGCTGTCCTGGCCGCCCGCCTCGCTCGTGGACGAGCCGCCGACGCCGGATCCGGGGCTGGGGGTGTCCGCCGGGGCGGGACCGGGGGCTGGAGGGGCCGCGTTGGCCATTACCGCCGCTACGCACGAGCTGAAGGCAAGAGACCGGACCTGTGCGGGAAAAACCACAGCTTAAAACACTGCTCTCTCAATCGCTCTCACTCACACACCCTCACTCACACACTCTCACTCACACACTCTCACTCACACACTCTCACTCACACACTCTCACTCACACACTCTCACTCACACACTCTCACTCACACACCCTCACTCACACACCCTCACTCACACACTCGACTCACACACTCTCACTCACACACCCTCACTCACACACTCTCACTCACACACTCTCACTCACACACTCTCACTCACACACCCTCACTCACACACCCTCACTCACACACCCTCACTCACACACCCTCACTCACACACTCTCACTCACACACTCTCACTCACACACTCTCACTCACACACCCTCACTCACACACCCTCACACACTCTCACTCACACACTCTCGCATTACAAGGCATTTAGCAGAAGCTGTTATCCAGAGCGACATACAACGAAGTGCAGATCGAACACAGGAACAAGTGTGACGAGGACCCTAGAGTCCAAGTCCTAGCGTGACCATACAGATCTATTTACAAACTAGCATACCACGGTTGGCAGCTAGAATACCCCAAGTACAACAATACAATATCTAATACAATAAGTGACACCCCATCAGTATAACCTGTGCATACCTGCTTGACCCGAGAGCTGTATATCAGCTAGCATATCATCAAACCCGTAAGTTCTTAAATGATAGTAAATCCTTGAAAACAGCACATGAATGTGACAGGTTAGCTGTATATTTAACTGGCAATCAATCTGACGTCTCTCATCTTACTGAGATCGTCAAAATACGGTTTCCACCCAGAGGGCAACAGAGCTACACAGTGTCATCTCCATGGTTACATGAGAGCCCCTGTCCTGTCCTGGGTGTCTGCTTTGCATTGGGTAGTTCTGTGCCTCTGCTTTGCATTGGGTAGTTCTGTGCCTCTGCTTAGTGTAGCTATTAAAATTATATAACCACACAACTCCTAGTACGATTAACCAGTTTATACCGTGGTCATTCGCCCCCCAGGCTTTAAGACATTTGGACATTTTGCATTCAAAATTAAAGCCTATTAAGCAAGAAAGTACACTAAAGACACATCAGACTAATATCTGGAAAATGATCACTGCACTCCCGTGGTAAACAACAATTTACAATGCAATGGGAATGTTAGCCTATTTCAGGATTCCTCACGATTTCAGCAAATAGCCCAAACTCTAGATGTGTCTAAGCAACCACACTCATTCCAGTTCCTTTCATTCTCATCAAGTAGGAAGCCAGCATACTAAGTATTAAAATTTTATTTTCATCTTGGGTAAAATGGTCTCACAGGATACATACATACTAGCTAGCCATCTACTCAATTTGCTTCAAATAGCAGCTATACTTTTAAATTGTAGCAAAGCTGCCTTCATTCAACTGAGCACCTATGTGATGAGATGAGAACATACAGCAGACAAGAACATACTTCATGGACAACTGGTAAATCGTTTGGGACAGCTAGTATCATCAGGAGAGAGGGCAGCCGAAGAATTTAGACAGGTGATCAGACCATTTAACTTAAACTACTTATGTGTGTCAGTTATCAGTTTTCAACTGTTCCAGCAAATCAGAATGGAGCACTCACCCTGACCATGGTATAAATTCACTGTATTTCAGCAGTAGATAGTAAGGTGGATTACACAATTTGAACGGCCACTCTTAAATTGGATATTCGTCAAAACGTACTATACTAAAAAGTATACCATACAATGCAGTTATTTCGTTACATAAATAACCAGAATCCAGGATACGAAGTTCCGACAACTTTTCTCAACGAGGACCCCCATACGTACGCCTTTGTTTGGAAACACCATTTTTGAAGTCTCAATGTTGGCCAGTAAAAGGATGAGAAGGGAACCTGTCCCAAACAGATTGCAGCGCACAGCGAGCGAGGGACATGGAAGTTACACCACCCACCACGAACAGGCTACTGGAAATACGATAAACTCAAAGACCAACACTTTTAGTCAACTAAAGCAGTCGCCTATTAAACGTAACAGCTACAGTATCTAACGTGAGCTGGCGATCCAAATTACACCATTTATCGGTTGTTGACTGGCCAACCGGATTTCAGCACAATAGTGTATGACAGAATTAGCTATAAAACCACCTCAAGAAAAATACTATTTTCGGGTAACAGATTTTACTGGATTTGGTAAGAACGAGGTTCTCTCTGAGGTATAAGATGACACATTTGATTCGAATGTTCTTAACTGAACATTCGAATGTTGGTGTACAAATCACTGTAGGCGCGTTGAGTGTCTAGAAAAGCGCTATATAAATCTAATGATCGGTCGATCTAAATAATTACTAGTAATTAAACACAATGGAGTTCTAGAACACGGACGTTCCAAAAAGACACGCTATTCTTCAAATGGTTTCATGTTACCTAGCTGGCTAGCTAACGTACGTGGACGTATCGTTAGCTAATATAGCTCAGTAAGGTAGTTGGAATCTGGGGTAGCTGGCTACTTCTTTCATTTGTCTCAATCAGTCAGCGAAATAACTGCAACTGCATTATATCCTCACCACGCTAGCGAACTAAACCTGCTAGCTACATACCTGAGCAGTTTGCTAGCCATCGCTCACTAGCATTCAGTTTACTGTCAATACAACTGATTGCTATTTCACTAACATTATATTTAAAATCAAAGGAAAGACACAAAACCTACCTTAATGTTATCATCCAACAAGACGACAGATGTTATATTCCTTTTACCGACAGCTAGACTTTTCTAACCAAGTCTCTCCGGATTCTATTGCGTCTTCATATGATTGCAACAGCACAGCAGCCGGAAGCTAACTCCGAGTGACGTAACAGTTACATGTCCCGTGTTAGCTCCGTGAATACCGCGGAACCCGGGTCGTGTGGTAGTTGTTGCTAAAGATGGCGTTGTAGCACTTTTTTCGTACTGCGACTTCGTAGAAATTAAGCATTAAATGATGCTACGTATTGCAATTTAGTGATGTACACGAAGTTGAATATGGCCAGCTAGCCTACCCTGCTGAAAAGACAGTCCAAGCTATGTTTTGAAACAGCTGGTAGCTGTTAATTTCAAGATGGATTTTACACCAGGTTAACCACGTAACTTCGATGTGCAAGTTACTCGTATACATATTAGTCTGTCTCGGCCAAATAACTAGTAGCTAGTAGCCACATAAGTCAAACTTTTAAAACAACCAGAAGCACTCTTGCGTCCGTAATGCAATTAATAGCTATTTCCAAAAATATTTGGGTGCGAAATTTAACTACGCAGAAATGTAATCTCCATGTCAAACCGTTAAAGACCACCACACTAAGATGTCCAGATATTAACAGAGTCACGGTAGTTAAATAATGTCTGAACCACACTTGCATTTAAAACACGAAATTGTATTTACAGTCTAGCTGCGCCTAATTGTGTTCTGCTTGCAGCCATGGAAATTATACGATGCAAGAATAATCCACACAGATTGGAGTCGGTGGAAAGCACTGCCAAAGAAAACCACATCCATAAAGAGTCCCTGAAAACCCTCTTGAAAGCATGAACAGGCAGGCTGGTAAAGTCGACTCCTTTCAAAGCAAAGTCGTAAAGCTGGAGAAAGAAAACATGCTTTGTGACATGCCAATAATTTAATGTGTATGAGAGACAGTGAAAATAATTACAGGGATCCAGGAACAAGCAGGTGAGAACGTCAAGCAGACCTCAGACAGAACCAGTTGGGGACAACACCTGCAGTGTCATCACACTGCGCATCGGATGTACCCAGGGTTCTGTTCACACTGCTGACTGTTCTGCCAAGCACAGATCAAATCACATAATCAAATTCACTGGTGACACAACAGTTGTGGGCTTTATCACCAATAATGATAAATCAGCCTACAGAGAGGGGGTGGAACAGCTGGCAGCCTGGTGCAATAACAGAAAGCTCTCTTAAGGTAGATGAAACAAAAGAGAGATGATTCTTCACTTCAGGAAGTCCTTCTTCACGCTGTCCACCCCCACTGCACAGCACCGCACCACCATCTATTCTAGAGGGTCAGCAGCAGCATGTTCCTTGGTGTATACATTGAAGATGACGTTAACTGGCCGGGGCTCAGGTGGTAAGAGCAGTCAGAGGGTTGGCGGTTCGATCCCGCCCTGGGTGTGTCAAAGTGTTCCTGACAAGCTGGTTGTTGCCTTGCATAACAGCCAATCGCCGTTGGTGTGTGAGTGGTATGAATGGGTGAATGAGAAGCATCAATTGTACAGCACTTTGGATAAAGGCGCTATATAAATGCCAACCATTTACCATTTAACTGGACCCTGAACCCTAGCCAAGAAGGCAAAACAGCATTTCCACTTTCTACGAAGAAAATGAGCAAAGCCAGCCGTCCCCCTCCTCCTAACCACATTGAGAGTGGCCTGACTGGCTGTACCCTGGCCTGGTACAGGAAGTGCAAGGCCTCAGAACACAGGACCCGGTAGCGGATAGTGAAGATGGCGGAAAATATCTCCTGTCCATTCAAGACATTTATCGGTAAAGATTTATATTGCCCTGTGTATTTGCGTTGTATTGCAAGTCACATCAATTGTGTCATCTTTTATTTAACAGTACCCTGCTTATTGTAATGTAGAAGTATTAGACCTGTTATGTTTACTATGCACTATAGGTACTGGTCTTATTTACAGGTACTGGTCTGTTTTTTATGGTGTGTGCAGTCAGCTCCAGAATTACTGGCACCCTTGATAAAAATTAAGAAAAAAAGCTGCATATTAAAAACAACAGATAATAATTTATATATTATGTTCCAACATATGGGAAAAATATATACTTTCATTTCATTTATTCTCATGTTTCAATGTTTTTTATTAAGTGATCTCAAAACCATAGGTGTCAAAATGATTGGCATCCAAGAAAATTATTACAAATATAATAAAACAAAGTAATAAATACAATTTTAGTAAATTTATTTAATCTCAGTCTAGAGGAACTATATTGTGTCATTCCTTCACTTCCTGTTTCACTAGAGTATAAAAATGCAAAATCCCTTGTCATCCATTAGCATGGGAAAAGCCAAAGAACTATCAATATAAGATAGACTGATGGTAATTGACCTTTGCAAGACTGGTAATGGATACAAAAAACACACAGTTAAAGATACCACTTAACACTGTAAAGCCAATTTATTTTACTGTTTTTAAATGATATAAAAATGGAAAACGACTTTTGCCCTGTGCAAAACTTTGGGAACCCTTTTAGATTATTCTTTGTTACTTTTTTAAAAAGATTATTACCAAGGCCCAGACCCAGGTGAGTTACTTGTCAGGGCTTCAATGAGTCAGTTGAGTACAATTCCAGGGCTTTTCAGTGAAAAGATCCCTCCACTAGATGGGGAAAGAGTTCTCTTGTTGCAGTCCTGGCTTCCTATTCTTCCTCTCCTCATTCCTTGCAGCCATAGGCTATAAGTTGTGTTTATTATTTGGGGACTTGCTCTTTTCTGGTATCCTTAGCCTTGCATCACTCAACCTGTGAGTTATGCATCCAAGAAGTTAGAATTGATTTAAAGAAAGGAAGGATGATAGGGGAAAGGGAAAGAACTTGATTGGTTGGAAAGATATTTAGATTGTCATATAATACATTCTAACGAACACACAAAGTTATGCTTTATTACATTTTCAGCACTTTTTGAGATTTGTTGGTGTCTTTGAGAGAAGACAATTTTGAGTTTTCTCTTGTCTACTATGTCTTTGTCTTTGATGTCTATCAATGCTAGGGATCTTAAAATAATGTGAAATGAAAGCCTTTGTTTTTGTTTACAAAAAGCACAAAACAGATTGTCTTTCAACAAATAAGGGTAACTTTCGGTGATCACAAATTAGTTACACTACAAAATAGTTAACAGAGTTAGCAGAATTTAAACATCTAAGGCAACCAATTGCCTCAAATATGTTAAGTGTAATAAAAATGTAGAAGTTTGCAGAACCTATTTAAAGTGCAGTGTACATATATGTTTTTTTGAGCATGTATGTATCAGGTTCTGACCACTGATATATTGATTTAAAAAAAACTCAAAATATACCAATAGTGGTTAGCACTGCCGCCTCACAGCAAGGAGGTCCTGGTTTTGAATCCTGGTTGGCCGGGGCCTCTCTGTGTGGAATTTGCATGTTCTCCCCGTGTTCGCGTGGGTTTCCTCCGGGTACTCCGGTTTCCTCCCACAGTCCAAAGACATGCAGGTTAGGTTGATTGGAGAGTCTAAATTGCCCATAGGTATGAGTGTGTGAGTGAATGGTGTGTGTGCCCTGCGATGGACTGGCGACCTGTCCAGCATGTATTCCTGCCTTTCGCCCAATGTATGCTCCAGCCCCCTGCGACCCTGTTCAGGATAAGCGGGTTCGGATAATGAATGAATGAATATACCAATACAAAACCTTTGTTTGTGCTAATATATTTCCTTAGCCTTTTTGAATACTTAGACCAGATACTTATAATATTCATATAATAGACATATAATATTTTTTAATAATAATCAATAATCAAAGGTCATACAACTCAAAAATTGTAAGTTTTAAAGGAAATTTATTATTACAAGAATGATAGGCCATCATGGCTGGGCAAGGCTCAATTGTTATTCAATACTGGATTTACCCTATAGGGTTATATAGGGTTTATAGCAGCTCGTTTGGTTTCGCATCCATTTGTCATCCTTTTGTTCTGGTTGCATCCTGCTACCTATCAGCAGCTGATGGACAGGCTGTTAAGACCACGGGCTGCATATTCTGCTACACATTGTAGAAGATTATCACACTTCTTGCTGATTTCTAATGTTTGGTCAGTATGGTTTATATATTGAGTTGCAGACACATCATTCACTGTTTGGAGAAGTAGACTATTTGCATTAACCTGGACCTAATAGGCCATTGAGTATATTTCATAATATCTTCCATTCAAATAGGAAGCAGCATACGCAGCATACAGATGGACATCAGCTGCTGATAGGTAGCAGGTACCCCCAGCAGGTGTACGCAGCCTGTCCTAAAGAGTAGTAGTTTTAAACATTGAGTTCTGTAAGCTCTTTTGCAATCAGCATGCGCAGTTGCCTAGAGGCTGTTTGGCGAGCTCCTAAGCGTCACAGCCTGGCCCCTCCCACAATCTGCAGTTATTATATAGCTACGTATGTTTGTATCTGCGACACACAGTGACAGTAGAGAACATGGCTTTCAGAATCGCGAAGACGTCTGTCGCCCCTCTGGGCTTCCTGAGCAGGAGGTTGTCGGTGCCAGAAATACGGTCCATGGGTCCTTACCATCAGAAGGTAAACCAAATATTTTTTGTAACTGCTGTATACTAGAGTATTAATTTCTTTCGTTTCATTAGGTAACCCCTTAGCTGCCTTTCATTTGCGATAGTGTACGCTAGCTACTTCACTGTCCCAAGGATGGTGCTCAATTGCGATTGGTGATTGGTGACAATATTACTTATACCACATTGTGGACGGGCCGTTGGTAAAGATGGGCTATATTGCGTTACTTGTGTAAAAATCTAAGTTTACCGGTCTTGCAACAGAAAACCTTTCAGAGCCCTTTAGCAACTTGCCTAACTTGGAGAAGGTGCGTTTACAAATCGTTACATGTGTTGAATGCTGAACTTGGCTAAATGGGTCTGCATAACAAGTAACGGTAGCTATATAACATTAGCAGGCGTATAATTAAGACGTTGTAGCAGTGTTCCAAGTACGCGCAGTTTGCGATGTTACAAGTGCGTAGTTTATGATGTAACTTTAGGATATACGCACTTCATTTTATCTGATAGTGTCGACCTTTAGATCATTTAAAAAGTTTTGGTGATCTTTTAAAGATAGCGAATTTAACTAAATAATGTAGTAGCAGTTTGGTCGTAAAGTAAAGACCCTTTCCGGACCTTTTCCCACTTTTATTGTTTCCGATTAGCACAGACAGTATTTGTTCACACGGATATTATTAATAACAAGCTATCCCTTTTAGGAGCTGATGCTACTCCGGATCCCATCCTCGCTTTTCCTTTCAAATAAAGGCATTCAGCCGGTCACAGGGTTGCGTCATTTTAGTAGGCTAAACATGCGATTCGTTATTTTTTTTAATTTAACTATAGAATGGATTAAATAGCTACGTGAAATAATGTTTTTTTTTTTTTAAATAAAAACTGAAGGCTGCAGTTTGACTGAAATAAAAGTAGAGTAGATTCGGTAGGTTACAGTTAAGCAGTTAAGGTGTATTAATTGGTAATGTAATGGTAGTGCAGTGCAGTACGATGTTCCTAACTTGCCGTGGTGTACTGGGCGGGCTTGGAGTCGAAGATAGGGAGAAAGGGGCTTCTTCAGCTTACGAACTATAATGCTATTTTGGGTTTAAGGATAAAGGGGGTATTTGGGGCGCCTCATGTGAAATTGGGTGTTCACAGAGTCAGAAGCGCCTGGCTCTGCACTGAGTAGGTATTTTGGTTTTGTCCAAAACAAACAAAATTTTTGTTTGCCTAAAGATGGTTGCATGCTGCTCATGTACCGAATTGATCTGATTTAAAATCTTTGGGTAATTGAGTTTGGCTTATTGTCATTGTGACTTTTGTCAGCGTTTCCTGTTTAAAATGCCCGAGTTCACAGTGACTCGACAGAATGGGAACAAGCGCAGAGCTGCGCAAATTAAATTTATTTCGCATATTGCGCAATCTCAATGCGTCTCTTGTGTAACGGGAAGTAGGCGGGGCCCCAGCAAGGGTCATCACTGGGGCACGGGTAGATAAGGCCATTACTGTAACTGTAATGGAGGAGCACAATGGTGTGTGTGTATTTGTTAATCTCAATGATTTTACAATCTGTAAAATTGTGTGTTAAGACGTTGTTACAAGACCACTGTAAATCCCTTCCAATCATTGAAAAAGGCTCACTGACATGTTGACTCACCCTCTGGCTGTGTTTATAGACCTTCAATTTCGGGTTTCAAAATATGCAGTTGACGGGCTGGCACTCTACCAAAACATTGTATAGCTGTACAATATTCCAGCTCATTGGTTGAAAATTGGTTCTAATTGCCACAGTCAATTCCATGTCAGCGCATTCACAGAGAAGGGGGAGGGATAAACAGTGTTGTGGTTTGAACGTGTTTGTGGCTGCAATTCCTCTCTTGACCGTTAGAAGTCTAAAATGACCTTTTGTACCTTTAATAAATATATATAGCCTAATAACTGCAGTGCAGTATTGTATACATCTTAAATGGTCCAATAGGTTCAATCAGTCAGCGATAGTAACAAAAGGCATCCTCTCTCGAAGGTGGTGGACCACTACGAGAACCCCAGGAATGTGGGGAACCTGGACAAGAACGACATAAACGTGGGGACCGGCTTGGTGGGCGCACCTGCCTGCGGAGATGTGATGAAGCTGCAGGTATGGACTGAGATGCAGGACTTCGGGGAATATTATTTGCATGTTGACCTGTGTCCTGCTTTTTTAAAGACTAATGCATCATAATCTAGTCTGCATTTGTTACAGAGGCAAGGAGGTAAGATTGTGTAAAGGTTGTGTGTGATTGTTAGGTGGAGGGGTGGGGTCAGAATATTTAATGCCTGTGTGTGATTGTTAGGTGGAGGGGTGGGGTCAGAATATTGAATCCCTGTGTGTGATTATCAGGTGGCGGTTGACGCACAGGGTAAGATTGTGGACGCTCGGTTCAAGACGTTCGGCTGTGGCTCTGCCATTGCGTCCAGCTCCCTGGTCACAGAATGGGTGAAGGGCAAGTCTGTAAGTTGCACAGATTTTGACATGATTAATCATTTTTATTTTATTTTTTATGTAATGCACATTTTCCATACGCCTCTCTTTCTCTCTCTCTCCCCCCTCCCTCCTCTCCTCTCCTATAGATTGATGAAGCTCTGACGATCAAGAACACCCAGATTGCCAAAGAGCTCAGCCTGCCTCCAGTCAAACTGCACTGCTCAAGTACAGACATCTCCTACTCCTTTAATTACTGCCGTGTACATTTGCTTCATTATTGTTGAGCTTATTTTTGGGTTTGTTCTGATTGTCCTGTTTTTCAGCGTTTGCTTTCCCGCATGTGTTGAGTCTCACCGTTCCTTCTGTTTCTTAGTGCTGGCAGAAGATGCAATAAAGGCTGCATTGGCAGACTACAGGATGAAGCAGCAGTCAAGGGAGCAGTCTGTGGCCCAAGCTGCCAACTGAGACCACCCTGGGCAGTGCTCGACATCCCCATCACTCCCATGTCCTCCTAGAGGCCAAGGGCATCGATCGCCCACCTTTTCCCTGTCAGATTAACGCACAAACTGGGGGTGTTGAGGCTCCACTCTTAGCCTGTTGTCTTAACGCACAACCTGGGGGTGTTGAAGCTCCACTCTTAGCCTGTTGGCTTAACGCACAATGTGAGGGCCTCAAAGCTCCACCTCTTTAGTCTTGTCTAGTTGATGTACCGTCTGAGGGGACTTGACACGGGACAGTGTTATGCAAAAAGGTGTTCTATAAGGCCAGAGTTTCAACCTCTGTTTGAACTCTCTCTCTGTTGGCGAAAGCCATGTTTTATCATCACATTCCTTTGTCACCTGCAGTATGAGAACAGAGTGAGTAACATTCAGGCTTCCCTGTATTCACATCCCGATGTTTCAGCTCTCTTTCTGGATGGGCAATGCTTTTAATGCTGTTTTTGAAAATAAAGTTATGAGCAGAGT
The DNA here is from genome assembly GCF_963514075.1 of Conger conger. Classification (NCBI taxonomy): domain Eukaryota; kingdom Metazoa; phylum Chordata; class Actinopteri; order Anguilliformes; family Congridae; genus Conger; species Conger conger. The sequence goes on from NC_083771.1 coordinate 27,690,670, forward strand.
AATTGTGTGTTTATTGTGATTCCAGTGCTAAGAAAAGCCTGTTATATTCCCCGCTGGACATTACCATAATTTAATAACCTTTTTAATTAAAAAACTTTTTTTTTTTACATGAACATATCTGCACTTATTTACATATGTGACAATCTTTGCACATGTATCTGACTGAAACCCATCATATAGTACATAATTATTATTAAAAACCATCATTTCAGTTGATTTTATGCCGTTTACGCTGTATTTAGTCATCTATATCAATGAAATCCATGACGTGGTCTTACAAACTGAGGAGGCTATTTTAAGTGTAAGCTACATCATCCACTAGGGGGCAGCTGTGTGTTTGATTTCACTTAGCCTTGTGTAGCTCTTAAAAACCTGTAAGGCAAGTGCGCATATTAAGCCCACAAAAGTTTTCACATATGCTGTTACAAATTTTGCTGACAAAGTTGGGTAAAAATGAAAGTTTAGTCTCCCAGTTGAAGTTGTATGACATGCTTTATAAACATTTTACATTTCAGGCTAAATATTATGAAATATACTCTATGGCCACTTTATTAGGTCCAGGTTAATGCAAATAGTAAATGGTTGGCATTTATATAGCGCCTTTATCCAAAGCGCTGTACAATTGATGCTTCTCATTCACCCGTTCATACACACACTCACACACCAATGGCAATTGGCTGCCATGCAAGGCACCGACCAGCTCGTCAGGAGCATTTGGGGGGTAGGTGTCTTGCTCAGGGACACTTTGACACCACCCGGGGGATCGAACTGGCAACCCTCCGACTGCCAGACAACTGCTCTTACTGCCTGAGCCATGTCGCCGACCGAAATAGTCTACTCCTCCAAACAGTGAACCGTGTCTGCAACTCAATATATAAACCATACTGACCAAACATTAGAAATCAGGAGGAAGTGTGATCATAGCCACTTTGACCATGGTAGGATTGTTGTGGTCAGACGTAGTGGCTACAACCTCAATTCATGGTGTTGATTGATGCTGGAAATATTCATTGGGGATTTTGGTCCAGGCCGACTCGATAGCATCACACCGTTCTTGCAGATTTTCTGGGCACACATTCACGATGCTTGGATGATGCATACTTTGTGACATGCAGCATTACACTGCGGGAAGTGTCCATTTGAAAAAGGGTAGACTGGTCATAAAGGGATGCACAAAACAGGTAAATTATTAAAGCAATAATCATAAGAGTAGCAGACAATCTGGAGAACAGCGTTGGTTTCTGTTAAGAACCCCTTGGGGTGTAGAGGTGAAGTTGAGTGACATAAAAGTGGTTGAATGATTCGGGAGACTGGTATTTTGCAATGCACTAAACTTTAATTTACAAAAGGGTGCCAAAAAACAGAAAACACAAAAACAAACAAAATCATACAATAAAGCAAAGCTAACTAAGCTGCCACAAATAAAAAAGTACATGATCTAAACCCCTTAAAATAACGTAAACGGGTAAAAATGTGATAAAATGGTGCCTCACCCCTGCACAAATTCCAAACAATAAGCTCAACAACTTAACACACTCAACACATGTCAGTGAGCAAGGCACTTGAAATAAGTCAGCCAATCGAGACAAGAAAAGGAGACACCTAGCCCAACGATGGAGAAAGGGTGGCAGTCAGCGGATAGATACCTGTAGCTTCAAAGGGAATTGGGAGAGAAACAGAAAATAGACACCCACAGGCCACACAAGGCCATAACAGCTACTACTGTGATCTAGAACATTACAATTTATCATATTATTAATGAGCAAAGACAGACAAAACAGAACCTGGTCAACAGGTAAATCCAGACAGTCATATTCCTCGGCTAATAAGTACCGAATGCACAAAATGCGTTCTAACAGGATTTCCCCGTCAGCTGATCAGGGATCAGCGTACACCATCAGTCTCTGCGTGAAGGAAGAAGGTGATACAGATCTAGAGTCAGCATGTGGAGATGACAGAGAGGGATAGCCTAGGGAAACACTTCTCATGTCAGTCTATGAGCAGGATGCCCTAGCAGTAAATAATATATTAAAGGTTGAATGTGAGTTGTATCTAAACAAGCTAAAGTTATCATTGTCAGATGTCTTTTTTTCCAGGGTGCTATATCTCATAGACAATGGTGTTCTGTTATAAAAAGAGTCACTGCTAAGGAATCATAGAATATGATTTCCTGATCTGCACATACGTAATGAAATAAAAAACACACGTGAACAGGAAGTAGCCAAAGAGAGAGAGAGAGAGAGAGAGAGATCATCCTTGCCCTTTTTGTCTTGAATGTGTGATTTTAGCAGTTTTGTAGGCCTAAAATGCTGTTGTCTCACCGCTGATCAACTTCACAGGTGAAGCACCTAGTTCCTGAGTCTCAGCTGGTGATGACCTAACTTCCTGTTGGGCCCCTAGTTCCTTGATGATGCCAGATACCTCCTCTGACTCTGCACTCTGGGACAGATCTGCTTCTTGCAAAGATTCCTTCACTTCCTGATCTGTTTCTGTTGAGACCATTTCTTGTTCTGTCTCTGTGGGGACCACTTCCTGTTCTGTCTCGGTGGGGGGCACGTTCTGTTCAGTTTCTGTGGGGACCACTTCCTGTTCTGTCTTTGTAGGGGTCACTTCCTGTTCTGTTTCTGCGGGGGCCACTTCCTGTTCTGTCTTTGTAGGGGTCACTTCCTGTTCTGTTTCTGTGGGGACCACTTCCTGTTCTGTTTTTGTGGGGGCCACTTCCTGTTCTGTCTTTGTAGGGGTAATTTCCTGTTCTGTTTCTGTGGGGGCCACTTCCTGGTCTGTCTTTGTAGCGGTCACTTCCTGTTCTATCTTTGTGGAGGGCACTTTCTGTTCTGTCGTTGTGAGGGTTTCTTCTGCCTGTGGGGTGTCTAGTTGGCTTTGTGGCACGTCAGGGGGGCTGTGCTTTGTGCTTTGGGTGCCCCGCCCTCCCGTGGGTGTTTTTGTTGGGGTGCGCAGTTTCCGGGTTGCAGTCAGTATTTCCTGCTGAAGCTGGTGGGCGGAGTCTCTGGGTTCTGGGGCCAGGGCGTCCGGGGGCCTGTTGGGCACTTGACGGAAGGCAGGTTCGCCCCCGGCCTTATCACTCTGGTCCACGTAGCACGTGGCAGGGAAGGAGGCCGGATAGTAGGCTGCAAACTTGCGTTGGCGGCTCACGGCGGAAGCGCAGCAGACCAGGAAAATGCCGCCAGCCATCAGGGAGGAGACCAGCAGCACCAGGACCAGGTTGTCCTGCAGGAAGCTCCGCATCTGCGTGAGCAGGAAGTGCTCCACAGCTGTACTGTCTGACGGCTGGACGGGGCTGTGGGTCAGTACCCAGGGTGTGGTATGGAGCGGGGCCATGTCGGCGTAGCTGGAGGTAGCGGAGGGTGTGGTTACTAGCATCTCCAGGTCCTGGTCTCCACTGTTTTCTGTGGCTATGCTGAAGGGGAGGGGTGTGGCCTCACACCAGCCAACCACCAGTGAGAGCACCGATGCACAGGCCAGCCAGAGAATCCAGGAGAACCTCATGGTGCTGCAGGAGAATAGACAGATGCTTTATCCTTTACAAACATGCACACATTTCATATTTGCCTAGACACTATGTAAATGCACCTGCGTGCTTGTCTTACAAAACACTGTGTGTGTTTGCATTTAGATCTCACTATTAAATCATCACTTGATCTCATCCATGGAAACAACCCATGTTTTAATCCTGCCATTTACAGCAAATGCACAGAAAGCAGAATTCTGTCTTCAGGCATAACAGACCATATCAAACATCAAAGAGAAGTGATTGATGATGGTTAACTCAACAGTGGGATCGTTTTTAATAGCTTTGCTCTGCAGCTACTGTGTGTTAAGTACAGGTTATTTCTGTAGAGCTTAATTAAGGACTGCATTAAAGACAGACAGCAGCTGGAAGCAGACAAGACTTCCCTGTCTCACAGGCTGAAATGCACATTACAGCCTGCCTGTTACATCTGCAGCCAATCACATCACAGGAGGCCATCCACCAATCAGATGAGCGGGAGCTCCGTTCTGGCAATTGGAGGGTCATCCAATTCTCTTAGAGAAATTTAATGTTTTTGGCCTAATTCATCTTCAGTGCAGTTTTGTCACAACATAAATCATCCTGAATGTGAATGCAATATGGACAGAAAGGGTTGTGAGGAAATTTAAATTGATAATGTAATAAAATAAAAAATGCCTGAGTACAATGAATTGTCATGAATGTATTAACATAGTGTATCTATTGAGGAAATTATGAAAAAGAAATGTTTTTGGGTGGGGGAGAGTGGAAAGGTGTAGAGTATAGAGAAGGGCACAGGGTTCAGTCGAGTAAAGGACTGGGTATTGTGCGTCTCCACATCAGGTGAAGGAAAACATAAATCTGCTCTGTAAGGACATACAGTCGTCACATCGATTGCCAGGGTCTTGTGACTGGGGTGAGTTTCCACAGCCCAAGCCTAGAGTAGAATCACAGACACTATAATAGACTAACCAGATGTGCCTGTCTCCCTTCTGCTGATGCTAGAACTTTCAAAATGTAAGCGTCTTTTGATTATTCACGAGCATGGCCACGTGGTGCATTTTCAGTGGATGTAAGGAAACACCAGCCTCTCCTGTCTTTATGAGATGAGAGCCTCCTATAGTTAAAAGGGGGGGGGGGGCGTAATATAAGGAAGGAGCCCATTCTGTTTTTCTCTGTTTTAGTTCAGCTTTGCATCAGCAGCGGCAATGTGTAGTCTGTATTGCTTATCTGCATTACTGAGAGGGGGGTGGGGGTGTTCTGGGAAGCGGGAATGTGCCAGAATGATCCCCAGACAGGAATGGTTCATGTCCAGTTGCATGGCTTCATGAGGAAAGCAGTGTAGGAAGTTTGATGTGCAGGATGGGGCTGGTTTGCTGGCGAGAGGCAAAAGCTGATACGAGGTTCATTTTGGACAGATTCAAGCTGTTAGCTCATGTTAGCGAATGCTCACAGCAGACCAATGGCTAGCATGGGGGAAATGTAAGTTTGTTAGTGAAAGCTCACAAATGTTTATGTAGCTGCATGTTGGTCTGGCCATACGTGACCTGTGAGTTATGATCGCGGGCAAAAATGTTAACAGTGGTCCTGAAAGTACTACTGCACTTTGATTTACAGCATGCAGCAACTTGCTGTATAACTGTGCTACATTAGAACCTCTCGGTGGACAGACCAGCATAGATTCATCTGTCTGTGTACAGGCCAGAGCGGTTTAATCACAGTGCGCTCTAATGCTCTCTCTGGGTAAATAAACACATACGCGCTTCTGCCCCCGTTACACCTGCAAGGAATTACATGTTCCAATGCAACATGCACATCGCCATGGTAAGAGCCAGTGAGCATATGGTATATGTGTGTGAATTAGATTTTTGATTTGAGTCCCAACATCTGTCTTTCTAGCTCATCCTGTTTCTCCCCCTCTCTCACTCCTGTTTTTTTTCTTTCAAATGAAGAGCACATTAACAGATCCTTCACAGTCAAGAAGAAAGCGGAAAGGAGGCTGAATCACGCTCGTACAACTGTAAATATTGTACATTTGGGACAGCACAGACAAGCATATGCTCTCCTTTGGAGCATGTAAAAGCCATTCATTCAAATTCGGGCTCAACACAGACATGAGTAGGAGGAAGACACTGCATGCACAGCTGAACAGATGGACTCGCGGATGCCAGAGGGTTCACTGCTGCACGATGAGACATCCTGGCAACTGCCATTGCTCGAGCCATGTTGCCTCTGCTGAACTGGCACTGTCCAGACTCAATATTAGACTGGGGCCACTACATGGCCTTAACCCGATAAGCCACCCAGCAGCCCTCTCTCTATATCTGTCACTTGATGAATAACGTCACAACTTCATTATTAACTTAATAACTTTGTTGTTTCATGAATAACCTCACCCAATTTTGCAAGTTGCCTCATAAGTAAATTAAAATAACAGTCTTCACAGCCTTCATAACTACACATTTCCTTAACTTCAGAACTTCATGAACTAAGATAATAATTTTATAATGTAACTTCTTCTGAAGCTAAGTTTCATAACAGACTTCAGAACATCATAACTTCATTTCATCATTAACAACTTTCATAATTTCCAGTTTGTCCGATTTATTTATTTATTTATTTGCATTATTGCTCCCCCCGGACTTTGCAGACTAATGAATTAGCTAAGCATAATTATCAATGTGTATCACTGTCTTTATCACTTGTCCTGCAGAATTAGCAAATGGGATTCATATGTTCTCAGTTAGCCAAAGTAGCCTCAAAGAATCCGTGTTGGAAAAACAAGTAAGTGCTTTCCTGTCTGCTGTTCTCAGCAGAGAGGCTTCAGCTGGCCAAACTACTGCATGACAGTCTGCACTCCAGCACTCCCACGTACTCACATTCTTTCTTTCTCTCTCTTTCCTTCTCTCTCTCCCTCTCTCTCCCTCTCTCTGTGTCTCAGTGTTGGGAACAGGAATCGGTTTAAAACATGAATGCAGATTACAGATGTATGATGCAAATAAAACAATAGTGATAATATTTTTCACAGCATTGTACATTATAGTCATTTAGCGAGACGTACAAGAAAGTGCAAATGAGAATCAATGATAAGTGCCCTGAATGTACAACAAAATACACAATAATAATCATATACACTAACAAATACAAAGAATTCTTTCTGTCCTGCTCCCTGGAAATTTATCACAGCAGCATTTGTCCATCAGTTCAAGATGGCAAATCAACTTAAAAACAATCAAAAAAACTTAAAAAGAAAAAAGTATATATATATTTTCTTCATAATAGTCTAACAGGACTCACACAGCAGGAATGCATGTTAAGCTTGGAATAACATTCGTTAGAGACCAACAGGCTGCTGTACAGATCTGCTCAAAGCTCTATGCAGTGTGTTCAGTTAAGGCTGCTTTAAAAGTGTGCTGCTGAGTGTGTTGGATATTTCTAAGCAATATGCATTGCATCTCTGTCTGCATCACACACTGATACAAAAAACCTCCACAGTCCAAAAACAGTTCTTCACTAAACTGTGTACTTACTGTCCAGGTGATATGTTGATTCACAAAGAGAGGAGTCCTCAGTGCTGTGGATGACAGAGACAAGTCCTCACAGCCAAGAGTGAGGAAGATGAGGAGAAGGAAGGAAGCAGGTTTCCTTAGCTGAAGTTTCTTCCCCCGTGAAACAAAACTTCAGGCAGCTTCTGGCTGGCTGAAAGCTTGCTGGCCACGAAAATAAATAAATTAATAAATAAATAAATATATGCATAAATCCCTAGGATAAGTTCCTTACTCTCTGGATAAATTACCTCATTCTCTTTCCTCACTCTCCTTTACCCCCTTTTACTGACCTCTCTCTCTCTCCCTCTCTCTCTTTCTCTCTCTCACTATTTATCCACAGATTGTTCTCATTTGGCTGTAGTTTAATGGTGTGTGGGGGGAGGGGAGGCTGAAGGCCAGAGGAAACGCTGCACATCTGGGGTTGGGGGGGTTGGGGGGGTTGAGGGGTTGGGGGGGGGGGGTGGTAGCAGCTCATATTTCTCCTCTCTTTCTTCCATGTTGCAGTCTGGGCGCCTGATACAGCGAAAGCTTTGGCCCACTGTGTCCTCAAACTGCATGTGACTGGTTACAGGGATCCCGAATACTGCTGCAGTAAATCTACTCTTGCACAAACCACACGCATGCACTCGCTCTAACATACACACATACACACACACACACACACACACACACACTCTAACACATCTCACTAACACATACAAATACACATTCTCTATCTCATATACATATACACTCCCAATCACTCTCTCCCTCTTATAACCCGCACACGTAACAGTATTTCCCTAATGTTTGATGAGCGCATCATGGGTCACGGGAAGCCGGTTACTGTGTGGCCTAAAGCTGTGCTTCCTTACCCAGTGTGGCTCCATGGATCATTAAGAGAAACACAATAAAGGCTCAGTGAGCCAGGGGCCTGGGGAGAGAGAGGGGCTTTAATGTACCAGCCACAGCCAGGGATGACACGTGCCTGACCCTGTGTGTGTGTGTGTGTGTGTGCGGGTGTGTACATGTGTGTGTGCCTGAGAGAGGGCATGTGTTTGTGCTTCTTTGTCTGTTGTCTTTATCAAAAAGGAACACACAGCTCGAGCTAGGTTTTGCAACAGCGGATCAGACAAGCAACCAGCAACAAGCAACCCAGTAAGACTAGCTTATGACCAGCTTGACCAGGTTGAAAATTGAGCATAGCTGGATTTTACACCAGGGAGGGGAAGTATCAATCAATCAGTTCATATGTAAGTAGAGGCCTTATCTGAGTAACTATGAGAAGAACATTGCCCTGCTATCAGTAAGAAATTCCCTCTGCTCCCCTGCTGCTGCACTAAGACCTCACCAAAAATACCCAAACCCAAAGCACGCCCTCACACTCCAAACACATTCATCATTCCAAACACACCCCAATCACACCCCAAACACACTCTTCACCCCAAACATAACTCCAAACACACTACTCACCCCAAACACACCCACATACTCCAATCACACCCCAAACACACTCTTCATCCCAAAAATAGCCCCACACCCAAAACACACTACTCACCCCAAACACACCCACATACCTTAATCACACCCCAAACATAGCCTCACAGCCCAAACACACTACTCACCCCAAACACACTGCCATACCCAAACACACCCTACTACCCAAAACACCCGCCCCACACCTCAAACACACTCCTCACCCCCAATACACCCCTCACCAGAATTCTGTTCTCTCAGCTCTAATAGTGATTACATTTCATTGTAATTCCATCACTCCACACAGTTCTGGAGGAGTTCAGGTCACTTCACCCTCATCTCTACTATGACTGAATTTTCAACTTAACTTTCTGGAGGTGTTCACGCAGCACAGTATGAAGTGACTCAAAAGGAAAACTTGAAAAGTTTCATTTTCATTTCATTTCAAGTTTCATTTCAAAATATTATATAGTCTAGAGCACGGGGGTTCCAAGCTTATAAAAAAAAATGCTGATGTGGGTACAACTTGTTTTAGCCCAGCGCCAAGACATCTGATTCTACTTAAAAAGGTCTTGATTGAAGACAATGATTAGCCCCCCCCTGGTCTCTGGCCTGATTAAAGTCTACAGATGTAATGATTGGTGCAGTTTAGTAAACTTCATTCCAAAGTAAACTCACAATGGATCAAAGTTTGAATATCTGTATTGTAACAAAAACATCCCGCTGGTTTTGCTCATGATCCGTCTGTCTCCCTTCCTGCTTCCTGTCTGTGGGAGCTGCAGCCAGCCAATCAGTGTTGAAACAGGAAGCTGCTATGTCTCCGGGTTACAGCTCCTCTGATAGCCCTGTACAATGGGAGGTACTGGAGAGATGTTCCTCTGAGCGGAAGATGAAATTGAGTCAAATGACAGTTCTTATGCCAATGGCTTACAAATATCGTAAGGGCTACATTTCTGCTATACAAGATATAATCATAAATATGTCAAGGTCCTTAACATGATAAGAATGGGGTAAAGGAGAGAGAGGAAGGAGAATAAGGAAATGTATCCAGAGGGTAAGGAACTTACCTTGGGGGTTTATGCACATGCACATGTATTTAATTATGTATTTTAGTGGCCTAACAATAACAGACTAATATACACAAGTTTCCATCGCCTTGGGGTGTGTTTTTTGCGAGAGCAGCTGACTGTATTTGATAACAGACATCCTCTTGCATAGTAACTAATCATTAATAACCAGAAACTCACTCTACTCAGCCCAGCTGAGACAGACGACTGCTGCAGCAATTCTGAGCACTGGAATCGTCTGTGTTTGATGGGGGTGGGCTGAGTATCAGAGTGAGTGTCTGGTTCAGAGGCGATTGCTTTAGGAGGGTGGGGTTGGGTGGGGGGGTCTGCTAAGTTTGGGGGGCTGTGGATATTCCTACCTCAAGAGGGCTGGAGCAGTGGTGGTGGAGCCAGGCTCAGTGCCAACATTACATGAGAGTAATGACATACTGGGTGGGAATTGTTCCAAATTGAAAGGGCATCTTGTAACTACACAACCCAACAACC
>NC_083771.1:28350733-28368233 GCF_963514075.1 Conger conger
CCCCCGCCCCTCTGAGCTCTTCATGCTGTGAAAGCCATGTTTGTTTGGCTTGTGTGACTTTGTCAAACACACACAAAAAAGGTTTTTCCATTTACATAACACCTGCTACGCTGTGCTCGGCTCCTTTTGAAGACCACTGCGTCATTTAAATAGAAATTTTCTGTATATACAATAATATATGATGTAATTGATACTAATCTATGAATCGCAGCAGTAATTTATGTTTTCCCAAAAAGCCCCCCCCAGGCTGAAAGATTTCCTTTATGAATTCCCTTTCTGAAAGAGAGACAGACCCGCCTCGTGTGCATTTTCACCGAGCAGGTTGCACATGAATCCCAGACCATTCTGGAGTGCACACACCACCCTGCGCATGGAGAATTTTATCTTCTTCCTTCAGGCCAGAGGCTGGGATTACCTGGAATTACAGAACAAAGAGCTCATTCATTCCGCATACAACAATTCTGATGAATTTGCGCAGTTGGGTGAACTCGTCTTAATAATTGTATACAGATCTATTTTTAATAGTGAACTCAATTCTGTCCTGGCCGCGTTTGATTCTAGATGTGTGGTTTAAACATATGGCATCAGAAACCACAGCTGCATAATTGATCTTCCTATGTGGGCAGTAACGGCTGAATTGAATTGAGTTTCACATGGATGATGTCATATGGATGTAGCGGTGATGCAGTGCACAGGGCAGAATAGCCTGCATCAGGTGTTTGTGAATGAGTGTTGCTCTGAGTCTGTCAGGACCCTTGGGGAATGTTACCTTATGGGAGGAAGGGAATATTTGAAGCCCCCCCCAATTTTACCACAACCCCTGCACTGGAGCACCAGTCCCGTCCTCATGATGTACCCACCAACCCCCCCGCCCTCCAGGTCACGCATCATATCCGGTTTCACTGCAGCACTGCCATGGAAACCAGCTGTTGCCACTAAGAAGGCCCTGATTACATCAGTTTTTAAGCTGCTTTTTTAAGGTTCGGATTAGTCTGGGAATTTTCTTTTCTTTCACTGTTTCAGGTATGGTAAGAATTGACTGACTGCGGGAGAGATGGTGTGTGTCATTTTGAATCAAGAAAGGTTTTATTTCAGAATGAGAGTAAGGTGGAGGGCTGGACCTAAAAAGGTGTTAATATGTTAACATTTCCCCTGTCTGTTGTAAGTGAAAGAAATTGGACAGTGGAAGAAAAGGTAATGGCTCAGACCAACAGCGACCTCGCTTCCTTCTTTATAAGTTAAAATATTTCAAGCAGCACTGTCAATGCTGAACCACTAAGACCCTACCCCCTCTCTTCTAGACCCGTCCCCTTCAAAGCCACATTCACATTAATATCCAAGCCCTGATATTACCATACTTAGCCCAGTCACGCTAGTACCAACCCTTTAGTGCCCCACCCTGCTAATGCCCCATCCCATTTAATGCCACACCTCCTTTAATGCCACACCCTGTTAACATCACACCCTTTAGTGCCACACTCTGTTAGCATCACACCCTTTAGTGCCACACTCCTCTTAACATCACACCCTTTAGTGCCACACTCTGTTAGCATCATACCCTTTAATGCCCCACTCCTGTTAACATCACGCCCTTTAGTGCCCTACTCCTGTTAACATCACACCCTTTAATGCCCCACTCCTGTTAGCATCACGCCCTTTAATGCCCCACTCCCGTTAACGTCACACCGTTTAATGCCCCACTCCTGTTAACATCACACCCTTTAATGCCCCACTCCTGTTAACATCACGCCCTTTAGTGCCCCACTCCTGTTAACATCACGCCCTTTAGTGCCACACTCTGTTAACATCACGCCCTTTAATGCCCCACTCCTGTTAACATCACGCCCTTTAGTGCCACACTCCTGTTGATGGCAGACAGACACCAGCTTTAGAAGTTAGAAGGTCATCAAACAGCCATTATGACCAGCTCAGCCAGGACTACAGACTGTAGTAGAGTCCATAGAATACCAATGGGGAGCTGGGAGTGAGAGAATACTCCAGACTGCCGTCTTCAAGAGGGAACTTTCTCTTTGTTTGAGCTGACGTCCAAGTTGTTCCTGTACCAGTGCACTTTAGCCACTGGGGCCAGGGGAGAGGAACGAGCCCCCAGGGTCCTCTGAATCATGGGAAAGTTATATCCGTTAATGTCCATCTTTCATCTTTCACGTTTTTTAGTTTTGGCATGTGTGCTTGAACGTATGTGTTTGTGTGTGCACGCGAGGATTAGTGTGTGCATGTGTGTGTGTTTGTGCACTACCATGATTGTGTGCGTGTGTTTGTGTGTGTGTGTGTGTGTGTGTGTGTGCATGTGTGTGCGAGTGCAGTACCATGCCCTCTCTGTTAACAGACACAGTGCAGCACTAATCAGGCTGATGCAGAACAGAGGGGACGTGGGTAATGAGAATATGGCTGAGAGGTTCAGAGGGCAGGAGAGGGGGACACAGATAATGAAATAAAGGAACACAAACACGAGCTAGCCTCTCTGCCTCTCGGCTGGACCGCGCTCAGACTGTCACTGCTTTGGACTTCTTTAAGCCTCGGCACTGAATAAACGCGCCCCTTCACCCCCTGCCCACACACCTTTCTGCGGTAATCTCAGGATTATACCGGCTAATTAAAACTTCAGACAAACAGGCCGCTCTTCACAGCAATATGCTAAACTCGCCAGGAACAAGCTTTGGAGGTCGAGTGGGGGGGTTCAGGGCAGGGAATTCTGTAGACCCCCTCCAACACACACACACACACACACACACTCTTATCATATTAATCTTGGACCCTTTTTTGTGAGAGTAAACTCCTCAAGATGGAGGGGATTTAGGAGTATGGGGATGAGTGTATTTGTGTGAGTATGTGGGGGGGCTTTGCACAAAGCCGTGGTATTTTTCATTAGTGAACAGCTGGGTGTGGAGTGGCTGTGGAGAGACTCTCCCACCTGATGCCCCCTCCTTTTCTGTGCGTGTGGGGCGGCCCGCGCCTCCAAACACACCTTATTGCTGTTAGTTTTTCTTCTTAAGTTTCTGCACTGGGCCATCTGGGGGTCAAAAGCAATTAGAGACCCCCGTCCCTGTTTACAATAATCCCAGTCCTCCTTAATCATCTGACCCCAAAGCTGATTTCTGTCTTTTGTGTCCACACTCCTTTTGTTTTTACTCACTCACTCTCTCTCTCTCTCTCTCCCTATCTCTTCATTTGGCTTAGTTTACGTCAGTGGTACTGGCTGTGTACTGGTCTTCTCAGGAAAATTCATTCTAGAATTTAGGCTGGGAGATTCACCAGCCATCATTGCATTGAGTAATCACCAGCAGTTTGCAACTCAATCCATTCTGGTTGGATTCTGGGTTTGTATGCCAGAAAAAGGGAAACCACACTTCCTCAGTCCAGACTTTTGTTCTCTCACATTGTGAAAGAAGCTTGGCTGTCGGTCGGATAGACATGGGCAGGGATTTGGTCCTTAAAAAACAAGAATCACTATGTTATTCTTCATAAACACAGGCCTATATTTCATCAAGATTTGTCCGAAACTGCCTTGCAAATAAACAGAAGTGTTACACTGTTTAGCCCTTTGTTTTATTGTTCATTCAAAAGGAAAGGAAAAGGCAGATTTAATCCCAGCCAGACTGTGGTGAAGTCAACTTTCACTAAGACTGATTGTGTTTGTGAAGATAAGCATAAGGCTTGTGTTTACTTGTAAGTCAAAGTTAAGGAGAAACGTTGATTGAATACAGAACATTAACTGCTTAATTCACTCAGACTTGTCGGAGGACAGAAAGATGAGTGTTTTTACATTTATGCAGCATATTCAACGTCTGCGTTGAGTTTCTCTGAAGTTCCACTTGTGAGCTAGGCCTGCAGCTATAACCCTTGTCTGTGAAAGCCATATCGTTAATCCCCCCTCATTAACAATTTCACACCACAAATTGCAACCGCTTAAAGACTTTTTTTTTCAGAACTGGTACTTCAGCATTCAAAGTGAAATACAACACATGTGCAAATGCATTCCACTTTGTACTCGAAAAGAGACAAATCTTTTCGGGGGATTTTTTGAAGGGCGGCAAGTCTATTCGACGGACGTCAAATGAGGAGGGGGATGAATGTGGGCTGCTGCATGAAAGGACACTGATTGGAGGGGAATGGATAATTGACAGACATTTGTATGACATACTGTACATGCCCATTGGTACACGATGCTGTGCCGACGGGCGACCTGTGGCATAGTGGTTAAGGTAAATGACTGGGACCCACATGGTCGGTGGTTCGATCCCCGCTGTAGCCACGATAATATCCGCCCCGCCGCTGGGCCCTTGAGCAAGGCCCTTAACCCTGCATTGCTCCAGGGGAGAATTGTCTCCTGCTTAGTCTAATCAACTGTACGTCCCTCTGGATAAGAGCGTCCACCAAAATGCCATTCATATAATGTAATAGTCATATATTTTTATTGAAGGTGGATGGAAAAAAGCTTTGGTGTGAAAATTTACAAGCATTAAAATGTTTTCAATTTTATGGAATAAATATTAAGATGTGTTCATATGGTTATGAAGAATTTACAACATTGAGAGAAAATAGAATTTTGTCTTTAATGAACCCTTTGAACTTTGCCCCCCTAGAGGGCAATTTCCACCTATTTTGTGCTAGTCCTATAAGTCCAACAGAACAAGTTTATCTCAGAGCATGTACATACAGTGTACACAAAAGATACGTTAAAATATGAAAAAATGTAATTACTTATGTTCTTATAGTTTAGCACTGAATATCTCAATTTCTAAGTGAAGGACCAACCCAGAACTACTTCATATCTGTGCACAAACTTGATGTCAACTTGGGCAACTGAATTGTATATTTTCGAATTGTATGATTTTTTTGACGTAGAGAAATGGTATCAAGGATTCTTAGAATATAACATGCCTTTTATTGTCCGAGTCTGTGGCGAGGCGGTTGTAATCCATGAGAGCGTGGTGTGGAGGAGGCTGGAATTGTATTGCCCTGTTTGCAAATAAGAGGCTGAAAAGCATCTAAACTACAAATGACTCATTTGTAGTTTTATTACGTTGCGATTTATATTATTATGGAAATATGAACACAACAATCATTTTGGATGTCGACAACTCAATCACAAGGGGGCAGCATTTACAGGGTTAAAGATAATGTGACATATGCTATAATGGTGCTCTGGCAGACAGTCATTGAAATAAGAATGGAAAACTATCCCACTTTTTCAAATAATGTGATCTGGCAGTGAGCTTAGGGCTTGACACACATTAATGGGATTTTGTGACCAACTCTGGGGCTCCTGGGCCTGGTCATGTGATCAACTGGAGTCTCATGGGCATCGTAACGTTAGGGCGATTCCAATGGCTCTGACTGACAGAGGCCCTCAAATATTACAACATAGGATTTTCTGGCAGGGCCCAATACAACAGTAGAGTGAAAAAGAGTGGCAGCCAGCAAGCGTGACTCAGCTCCTGAGGACAATGTGGAGGACAATTCAGCTACGAATTGGGCCACGCATTCAAATTGGTGCCCTGTATTGATCTATTTATTTATTTTGAGTTAAATATAAATATATGAATAAGCTAAAGCACTCTTTCTAGACGGGGAGGCTCACCACAGACGGCCCTCTGACATCTGATAGCCATTAGTCTGGTTGTGGCCCATCACCAGTCTTTCTCAGAAGGAACAATAGCTGGAGAGCCCCTCCCCAGACCCACTAGAGCCCTTAATATGGGGAGCCTGGTGCACCTCACTTTAAATTGACTTGGAAGGGATGGGGGCACGAGCCAGGGCAGAGTTATTAAAAAGCATAAAAACGGTGCTGAGGAATTTACAGTCTGGGGGCTGAGAGAGAGACATCCTCCTACAGCGTGAGCAGCTCTCTCTCTGGACGCTGGACTTTCCCCATCTTCTGTTCTCTCTTTCCATGTTCCTTTTTTCCTTCCCTTTACTCTCCAGCGTTTCTCCCCTTTCTCACTATCTTTTCTCTACTCTTTCTCTTTCCTTTCTCTCCTCTCCTTTCTCTCTCATTTGCCAAAGATCTCACCTCTTTGAAAAATCTGTTTCTCTCTCTCTCCCTATCTCTCTCTCTCTTCTCATGTTATATAGATGCCAGTTCTCTTGGGGGAGATGGCTCATAGACATTACAGTTACAGCAGTAAGGAGGGATGAGGAGAGGCAAGACACCACAGCTCATTTACACACACACACACACACACACACACACACACACATAAACTCACACACATGCACACACACACACACACACACACATAAACCCACACACATGCACACACACACACACACACACACACATAAACTCACACACATACACACAAACACACACACATAAACTCACACACATGCACACACACACACACACACACACACACACAAACTCACACACACACACACACACACACACACACACACACATAAACTCACACACATGCACACACACACACATAAACTCACACACATGCGCACACACACACACACACAAACACACAGGCGCACACACTAACACACACACACAGGCACAGATCTGCCTTCTTCAGGCAGCAGTTCTCAGACACAGCAGCTGGAGTTAAACTGAGGCCTGCTGAGATTCTGAAATACAGACAGGCACAGTGGGGGGACAGTGGGCATTGAGGAGGGTTTAAATCAAGTTTCTACACGGGCGCGCGTCCCAAACTTTAATCCAGAACAAACTTTACTGTGCGCTACGAGAAAGACAAAGGCAACGGATACTTTAACTAGCATATAATGGCCACTTGTGCAATATCAAGCTTTATAACAATAGGGTGCATGTTGTGAGTGATAATTCGGACCTTATGGTGTGCTTCGGCAAGAACGGCTGCTTGCATGGTCCCAGTTGGTGAATAGAAATAGTTCCAGATTAAAATGTGCATTTTTGAGCCCTGTTGAGTAACTATGCCATTAATTCTACTTTGATGCCACTACGTTGATGTTGAGTTTTTTGTCATGTAAATTGTTGCCGCATTGACTACCAGAAAAGGAGCGGTCAGTAGAGGTCCATTATATCATAGTGATATATATCTAAATCAGTCATGACATCTCAGCAGAACCATCTGGATGGATGGGTACTGTAGTTTGTTTTGGGTGAACTGATCTTTAAAATTAATACAAGAGATTAACCAAGTGAACTACAGTAGATTTGTCGGGTTAGGTTCTGTCAGTAAAGGGGGCAAAGATGAAAATTAAATTGAATATCTGGAAATATTTCTTTGCAGAGAGTCAGTCTGTGGAACAGCTTGCCAGGTCACGTAGCAGAGGCAGAGACCTGGGGGTGCTGAAGGCTTGATGGAGTGCTACATACACTAGTCTGTAGTTAAATGGTGTCCGTAGATAGGCTGAATGGCCTGTTCTCCTCATTATGTATTCTTGTATTATTATGAGATTACTGCAGGGCAGAGTGGCCTTGGAGTCAGAGCTGTACCCAGTGAGTGATCACGAGGCGAGGGCTCCCTACCAACCATGACCCTCCCCTCCAGGTAATGATGTCAACAGGAACATGAGTCTGTGGTGCTCCCTTTTTGTTAGAAAGCCTTTATTAGGTTCAGATGCCTATCAATCTTTCTGACATGGTGAAAGAGCCCTGCTCCTAATGAGCCCTTTCTACATCACTGCCGCAGCAAGGAGGCATTCCGAGGCTTCTTGCTCTGCGGCCAATGAGGTGGTTCCCCCCGGGGCACCCTGGGGCGTGGCTTCTTTAGGCCCCTCCCACCCCCCCTCTCTCTCTTTGTCTGATCTTGCGGGGCGAGTGTTGCGGTGTGTGCTGCAGGATGCCCTGTGGAGCTGAGAGAGATATCATACAGGTAATATAACTGTCCAAACACACCGCCTCGTGTGAACTCAGAAACCCCCTACACCCAATTTATTGCTTTGAGAACACCTGAGTTTTGAGTTTTGAGGTGGTAATTAAACATGCGTATTAACTGATACTTTCAGTTACTTTCAAGGTGAACCGTCTGTCTTTGAGTATGTTTTTTATGTTTGTCGGCTGTGATATGATTTATTTTTGGAGCAGGGACTGATTAGCGCTAATTGGGCCCGTTAGCATTCGACAGGCTTTGCGGTGGTCCCCCCTCGGTTAACCCCACATTCCCGAACAGGCGGAGAACCGCGGGAGAAACCTCGCTAATGGCGCCTCTGGGTCCGCTCAGTCCGGTCCCAGACCGACCCGCACGCCGCGACACACGAGGAACATGTCCGCACCCACGGCAGACCCCTTCCGTTCAGCTTCTCCTCAGACGCCAGCTCAGAGCCCCTCTGGACAGGGAGGCCAGGGGCCTCTAAAGCCAGCCCAGATTTCACAGGTCATATACTTTCCCCTCTGGCACCTGGTGGTGTGTATGATATGTAAGTTACACAGAAAAAAAAATAGTTGTTCAAACAAATGAGGCACAGATTTTTTTCCTTTTTTTATGGTGACAACAGCTTTTTTCTGTGAAGCCTTGTGTTCACAGGTTAGCGTTTGGCTGAGCGCAGTGTGATTGCACAGCCTTAATGCCATGAGCTGCTTTTAGCAGGTGTGCTTGGTTAATGCTGCTTACATTGTTAAGCTGGCCATATACATGGTGGTGAACTAACCACCAAAATGGAACCATAACCGAACATGGCACCACGTACAGACTTGTGTATACTCATTGTGTATTCCCAAACTGTTCATTTAGTGACACCTCTGCTGAATAAAACTGCTCAAGCTAGGTTCTGGTAGCTGGTTTTACAGTAGGGACTCCATGACAGTGAGACATGCCTTTGGCTGTTCATAGTAAGTGATGTGCTTATAAGCACTTACCTTTTTGGTTGTTTGAGTTCTCAGTCCATATCAGTCGGCAAAGGCACAAGCCGGAATTAAAAAATGGAGTCTGGCTTTTGGTGGCAGAAACAAACATCTTTGGCAGTTTACTAACACTGTGGATCAGCTACTCTTTGGGGGGATTGACGTGGGTCTGGGGGGTTGCTAGGCATGTGGAGGTCAGGCCTCAGCAGGCCTGCAGGATCTAACAGGATTCTCACATCCCTGTCAGCTGGATTCCGTACTGTCGCTATTTAGCGGAATTAATTGATATTGAAGAATAGGTCAGAAATTGACTCGGTGAGAAATGTATTAGGTATTTATTAGACTTATTTTCTTTTCAGACTTATTAAGTGTTCTGCTGCTGTAGCCTATCCACTAAGAGCTTTGACGCATTGTGTGTTCAGAGATGCTCTTCTGCATACCACTGTTAGTGTGTGATTATTTGCGTTACTGTCACTTCCTGGCCCTTCTCCTCTCCTCTTCTGCTCTGACCTCTCTCATTAACAACATGTTTCTGCCTGCAGAACTGCTGCTCACTGGATGTGTTTTGCACCATTCTCTGCAAACTCTAGAGACTATTGATCAGCAATTACTGAAATACTCAAACCAGCCCGTCTGGCACCAACAATCATGCCATGGTCGAAATCACTGAGATCACATTTTTTCCACATTCTGATGGTCGATATAAACATTAACTGAAGCTCCTCACCCATATCTGCATGATTGCATGTTTTATACTGCTGGCACATGATTGGCTTATTAGATAATGGCATGAATAAGGTGTAGGTGTTCCTAATAAAGTGCTCAGTGAGTGTATTTGAGCATCATGAGTTAGCCTGGATGCAGGGATACCAATGAGCAAATAAGAAATGTATTAATGTGTGCCTGTTTGCTCGCGTATGTAGCAGTCGCTGCTGGTGACGTTCTCTGCTCCCAGACCCAGCCAGTGATATTAGAATGGCAGAAATAAGCGGTTCTCTTGTGACAGCAGGACTGCGGTTGTGACCCGGGGCGCTGAGGAATTTCGTCACCGTGGTAACAGCGGTACGAAATGCATGCTAAAAAATGTGTGCTGTGGTTGCAGGTGTAGTTTTCAGGTTTAAAGTGCCTTTGTTCTTGTGAACTAGGCTCTTCGTCGGAATTGCTAAGGTGCGCCGTCCAGCTGTTTGAATTTATAATGCAGAATGTAATTTCTGTAGAGTACGTCACCGTAATAATTATGTCAGCCTCACAAATAATTCATGATGACCATCAGTCCTGAAAGAGTCCTGAAACACCCTGTGCAGTGGTTACTTAATTTCAGCTGACCCTAGCTGCTCTCCCTCATATATGGATAAAGAGAAGATTCTGCCCCAAGATCGTTTTGATCGAAAGCATTCCTCCGGGACATAAGCGACGTGCAGATTCTCCAGTTATGTGTTATGGTTCTACCTGCTGGGAGCTTAATTAAAAAACAAAGAGTCTCAATATAGAGACCATTATTATGCTAATTTGGCGAGAACCGCGCGACGATTAGCAGCGCTAACAGACGAGTTCACTTCGCTCCGGGGACCGTACCAAGGACGGATCTTATTTGACTTCATTAGTTTCAACAATGATCCGAAGAGAAGCAGCCAAGCCGTAATAAAACCGTTTCTCCTCGTGCATTATTAAGCAGTGGGTCATTTCCTGCACATCGTTTATTACAATATTATAATTTCTGTCGCAAAAACAAAGTGGAACTGAGATTGAACGATTGAGCTGGCTTTCTGTCATGTTCTACTGTAAAGGCGAAATAATACAATACACTGAAGTTGCGTATATAGATAACCCTGGTCCCGTGATGTGACATGGAGGAAAGGGCTATTTGAAGATTTCACGATCACGCGTTTAAACGGCAGCACACATGTTCAGCTCGTGCATGTATGTGGAGTTTTGGTTGGAAAAAATACCTCCTTTTCCCTTTATCTGCAGCCTGTACCAGTAGTCCTGGGAGTCTGCAATAGCATCAAATAAGTATTTTTCTTTTAAGTTGGAAATGGCTGAAAATGATGATTACAAGAAATGCGGCCACACTCCCTGAGAGACACATCTGGGCATCAAATGTTTTCGCACAGAGCGAGCCCACTTAAAAACCCGTTTTCTCCTGGGCTCGTGAATATACTGTGGCTACTGTGGGCAGGCACCGTTCCTCCTTTTTAAATACAGGGGTCCTAATACAAACAGGATAGGCACACGAGTCACATGGTGCCCAGACACAGAAATAATCCTGTTAACAGTAATGATCAATCAGCTCTAGTCGGTTTGTTCAGTTCCATTAAATGTCCGTTATTGGAGTGAAACGCTTTGGTAAATTTTGCCGAAGCATTATCTGCACGTAGTTCTGTAGAGAAAAAAGCATTAACCTTTTAAGTGCATTCAGATATCTGAATTACTGTAGTGGCAATGGTAACAGTAAAATAAGTAAGGGAATATAGTCTCTGTTTCTTTCTGTCTCCCTCCATTATCTATTGGACTACAGATTGCAGACTGAGCTGGGCCCATGCTGGTTGCTAAGGGGACAGAGTATGAGTGAAAGGTTAGAATGTGATAATGTAAAAAAAATAATAATAGTAATAATAACTCATTATAATAAGCAAATAGAATGGAATGTATTTGGAACTTCAGGATTAATCATCTCACAAAAGAAGGCCAATGATAGTTTATGTTCCCTCATTGTTTATTGCAGGTACCTTTCGTTCTTCCCTTGCATGACTTTGATGCAATGTGTGTATATTTGTTGACCCAATACAGGCACTCATGAGAGACTCTTTGAGGTCAGAGCTGTTGGCTGTTGGCTGTTGAGGCGCAGTGCTTCCATGTTGACCAGGAGACCCACTTGTCCTCACTTGTCCCCCTGGCTATTTCCTAAACACCTGTGGGGTGGGTGGTCCAGTACCAGGTTCCAGTGCTAGACACCCCTGTGTTCACACATGAGGGCATTATCCACAAACCCCTGCACACAGGTGTGAGGGCCTGGCTGTGCCTACATTCTGGCTAAGTCTTTCCCAGAATGCAACAGTCCACATGTTCACAGCCCACCCTGAGGACATGTTTGCAGAAGTGATGTTGGACTGTTTTTTCAGATATATTGACAGGAATTATTATGTAAAAATGGCTAATAAAAGGTTTTTTTAACCAAAGGAGTATAATCAATTTACAGAATATTTAAAATATTTAATGTTGCACATTCGTGCATGTGTTATATATGTCTAAATCATGATGCCATGATATTATAGGTCCGTATATCGTTTATAAGATAAATATTTTCTCATTCAAATTATCATATTATTATCAAGAATGTTCAAACTAAACAGGATTTTGAACATATCAAAATTACATTTAAAAATTTTTGAAATATGAACGAAATCTTAAGTATGCATTCTGATCCCCTGAGTCCGTCTCATTGGCCTGCTCTGTGGGAGCCCCTGGACTAGATTATAACGGAAGAAAAACTGGTCTGGTTTTAATATGAGTGCAGGGGTGACCTGAGTACTGTATTCAGATAATACATTGTCTTCAGATATATGTTCAAAGTTCACCAAGGATATTTAGAAGATTTTCTGCTTTCCATTTTATTATTATTATTATTATTATTGTTATTGTTATTGTTATTGTTATTATTGTTATTGTTATTATTATAATAATTTGTACTTCGGAGTAACAAGGTGAAATACTTGCATTTTCACTTTTACACAAATTCTGACTTCTCCGACACTCATTTATATCACACCCGTCTTTGTCAGCTTGATATATCAATGTTTTCTTTTGCTCTCTGGGCTGATTTAAATTATACTTATTTGCCTATTAACGGCAGCTATTTGAGGCCGCTGTTCAGCAACTATAATGGGCTACTGTATATTTAGCCTACGTCTAATAGTTACTCAAGAGGAAGAGAGTCAGAGCGCAGAATTTCGTTGACTACAGCGGTAGAATGGTCTATTTAGGCTGTTCTCTCCTAGATGGCGATGGTAACAGAAATATTTCTGTTACCAAATCAGATTAGTTTTGGTTTCGTCTCGCCGGGTTTTCAGCACAGTGAGATCGAGCAGAATATGCGGTACTTTGAAATGCACCTTTGAATGTGACGTTTGCAGCGGCTGCAGCTGGAAAACGATCGCGCGGAAAGGCAGATTTCTCCCTGTTGAAACAAAAAGGCGCAATATTCCCCGTTTATGCGACGCTTGCAGCTGCTGTATTCCACTGAATAGCGTGCATGCTTGTTATCAGTTTTCAATCGAATTGCCGCGATAGCATTACCATGACAAAAGCAACGCCTCGTCGGGTGTTTCCCCCCATCTCCTCTCATATATTTATACAATTCATCACTGTCGCGTGGCTCTGATAGGGCGGAAGTGTGGGAACGCGCTGGCTTTCCTGGCCTGGATAGTGTTGGGAAATAGATGTCATCAACAGACAGACGGGCAGCTGGCAGCTGTAGGCTACCGCAGACCTGTGTAAACAGTTAACTAATAAATCCAGGTCCTGAATCTCACGGGGTGGGATGAGGTGTGCGTTTGGGGGATTTGGTGGACTGCCAGCCAGTTTTTTCCTATAAGTCATCCTGCTGTGTGGGTAGAAACCTTGTTTACTCCCTTGAACAATCACTGCCAACTTCCAGATTTTGACACCAACCCACCTGTGATAACCCTGCCCTTGACCATGACAGTGCCCTGACTAGCCCAGTGAGGGCTATGGGGATTGCAGATGGGGTACAAATGACTTGAGTATGTTTTCCAAGCAAAAAAAGGTACACATTAATTATACATTGCTGGCTAGGGAGTAGGGGGACACTTATATGTACCTACAGTATACTGCCCCACGGTCAAGCATTTGTACATTTTTAGGCACTTTTTATACCTTTATTTCTGAGTGCAGAGAAAACATGACTGAAGCGTCGTCGTAGCCTAGAATGGTAAATGGTAAATGGCAGGCATTTATATAGCGCCTTTATCCAAAGCGCAATTGATGCTTCTCCATTCACCTATTCATACACACATTCACACACTGACGGTGATTGGCTGCCATGCAAGGCCCCGACCAGCTCGTCAGGAGCATTTGGGGGTTAGGTGTCTTGCTCAGGGACACTTCGACACAGCCCAGGTGGGGGATCGAACCGGCAACCCTCCGACTGCCAGATGACTGCTCTTACTGCCTGAGCCATGTCGCAGAAGAAGCTACGCTAGCTCACCCAGTATTAGGACGGCTGTGGAAATGTAGCTAATTTTTACAGTCTCTCCCTCTGGAGTTCAGACTAAGAAGCTTGGGGGCAGCCTCCCCCTCCCTGCTTGTGGGAACGTGGGGGTGTAGTTGGTTTGGAGACCTGTCCCTAGCCAAACTTATAAAAGCGCAAACCATAATCTCAAAGGACAGTTCAGGGTTCTATAATGATTCTTTTTTTGGCTCATCTGTTTCTGATTGGTTTCCCGTTTCTTGAAGTTGTCGACTCAGACGGTGAAAACTTTGTATGGTTTTGGTGGCAATATATTGTTTTAAAACTTTAATGAAGTTAATGCAATCTTTTCTTAAGTTACATGTGGAATTGTGTGGAATGAGTTAGACAGGCCTAAACATTTTTCATGAGGATTTGACATTTTGGACCAAAAATATTGGTGAAATCAGGTAGCAATCTTCACTTTTACGGAGATAGCATTCTTAAAAAAAAAAAAAAAACTGACATAAAAGATGAACATTCTGCAACCTATACCCTTCTTGGAGCTGTTGCCAAATTCATATCATTCTACATGAACTTAATATGAGGATATGTCTCAACCATTTTTTTTCTTCTTTAAACCAAGAACGCTCCCAGGTATGCGATTCAAATTGTGTGTCTCAAACCACCTGAAAATTCACACAAAAAACAACAATGGTGCTCCCATCTCCCACGCAGACTGACTGCTGCTGTATAGCATTAGGACTTGCTGACTAAACTTTAACCCTTTGAAAGTTTTTCTTTTGAAAAAGAAATGAGAGGTGCTCCATTGTTCAGTCAATCCCGTTCTGTCACCAGTGATTGCTACATTAGAATTAGTTAAGAACATTCTATTCACATATTTGTGATACCCCTTAAAGACAAGCTGGAATCAGAATTCATGTTTTCCTCAATCTAGTCAATTCTTCTTAACCATAAAAACATGTCTTAGTATATATTACATGTGTATATTGTGTATTTTCACACCAAAGTCTTTTTTTCCATCCACTTCCTGGAAAACAATTTGAATTTACATCATCGTGTACCAGTGGGCGTGTATGTTGATCAAATATCTGTCAATTTTCCATTCCTCTCTGATCAATATCCTTTTCATGCAGTGGTGTGCCTCCTCATTTGACATCCCCCTCTTCATTTGACTCCCAGCCTTTCAAAGAACCATTTCACTCGTACGTGTCATATCACAGAAGCTAATGCTGCTCTAGCTTGTGTTTGAAAGGTTAACAGAAGGGGCTGTTTCTCATTTGACAGCAGGACTCGGCCCCTCCCACCGTGTCCTCACACGCAGACACAGACGGCCAATCATAAAGGCCGTGGTTAAATATGAGGACTGGAGAACTGCACTGTCTCAGAAGCTGAGCGGCTGTTTCTCCTCTGGGTGATTAGGAACAACGGTTCCAACTCTGACTGTAGTTCAGTGACCCAGTTGCACCACCTCAAGGTTTAAATGCTTTCAAAAAGCTTGTGTTGTAACCCAGAAACATAGCTATTTATTTCTCTTTGTAAAGCTGAACTTTGTAAAAGTTCTGCTATTATCCTGCAAGCAAGACATCACTTTCATAAGATGCTGTCTACATTGTATTATTTGCATACAGCCCCTTCATACATTCAGATATTTACTGAAGCAGTTCAGGTTCATCTCCTATACCCATGGGCAAAGTACTGAACTTGAAATGCACTTAAGGAATTGAACAGTACTCCAGGGTTCAATCCCTTAAGATTACAACTTGGAGGTTAAATATCCCATTATATATCCCTTACCTATATACTACAGCGCTGCCCCATTTCATGTTCGTGACCGCCCCCACGCAAAGCTAGTCAGGCAACCACCGCCCCCACGCAAAGCTAGTCAGGCAACCCCATTGAACCCCGGTGCATTACTCATTCAACTGTATAGCCTTGTATATGACATATACTATAATGGCACTTATATAGCTATATATAGATATTGTTGTGGTGTATTTTGTATTAGCTATTGTATTGTTGTTCTCAGGGTATTCTAGCTCCCAAACATGGATTCCGATTGTATCTGTATGGTCACAATAGGACTCGGAGCCGTACCGGCCTCTAGGGTCCTCTTCACACTTGTTCCTGTGTTCAATCTGCACTTCATTGTACGTCGCTCTGGATAAGAGCATCTGCCAAATGCCTAAATGTAATGTAACTGACCACCTGCAAACTCTCGTACCCCCCCCCCCCGTCCCTCCACCAGGCTGTTCGCCACCAAGTGCAGCGGCTGCATGGAGACGATCGCGGCCACGGAGCTGGTGATGCGGGCGCTGAAGAGCGTGTACCACCTGGGCTGCTTCTGCTGCTGCGTGTGTGAGCGGCAGCTCAGGAAGGGAGACCAGTTCCTGCTGAAGGAGGGCCAGCTGCTCTGTAAGAGCGACTACGAGAAGGAGAGGGACCTGCTCAGCTCCATCAGCCCCGAGAACTCAGACTCCGGTCAGTCCAATAGTAATAATAATCACCACCGTCACCATCATCATCATCATAATAATAATAATAATCATCATCATCATCATCATCATAATAATAATCACCATCATCATCATAATAATAATAATAAATAATAATCATCACCATCATTATCATCATCATCATAATAACAGCACTAATAATAACTGACACTTTACTTGAACTTTTCAGCATAAGGCTGACACAACACTGTCATTCACATGATATAGCTGCAGTCACAAAGTGGCATGACAGATGTCATTTTATGTCGTAAAACCAGACATAAAAAGGACATGTCCAGTCATAAAACCGTCATACTTTTATGAGTAAATTGTTATGACACGTGTTACCGCCATAACAGTTACGGCTAAGTGATGACAGTTTTATGTTATTTGACTGTCATGCTACCTTGTGACAGCTGTTTATGGTACGCGTATGATAGCGTAAGCCTTGTGTTGAAAAGTTCCAGTAAAACTTCCAAAGTGCTTTTCTCAACAATCAATTATTTATAAAATTATGTTACATTTTGAGCCATAGAAAAAACAACTGAGGGTGGGTGAAATAAAGGGAGAGAGAGAGAGAGAGAGAGAGAGAGAGAGAGAGAGAGAGAGAGAGAGAGAGAGAGAGAGAGAGAGAGAGAGAGAGAGAGAGAGAGAGAGAGAGAGAGAGAGAGAGAGAGAGAGAGAGAGAGAGAGAGTTGAAGTGAGAATGAGAAGGCCTGAGAGAGTCTGCACAGTGCCCCTGAATCCCACGCAGCTGAATGATTTTGGGAGAGTGGAATCATTTCGGTGAAGTCCGTTTATCAGGACGAGCGCGTGACGGGCGCATCCTACCGCGCGTCTTATCTGCTGCCGGGCGGTTCCCTGGCTGTGCGAACGAGCCGTCAGGACCCCGCGTCCCGTGCCTCGCTCCATCTGCTTCTCATTGGGCCTGGGGGCGGCGGGGGAGATCAGATCTGTCACGGGCGGCCGTGTGTGCCTGCAGCCTGGGATCCGGGGGATCTC
>NC_083771.1:28675733-28760733 GCF_963514075.1 Conger conger
TATCACCGTGAATTACACCGACCACAATTGTCACTGTCTGAACTGGACCAAGAAGGATCGGGGGAATAATGGTATGGCTACTTTTACATTTTCTTTTTTCAGTGTTTAATGAGGCAGTGGGAGAGGATCAAGTGCATGAAGCTACTCTTGTGATGTTTAAAATAATCAGACTGTCCCTGCAAAGCACAGTGATGGAAGGCCAAAAACACTGATTCTGAGCTGTACAGCCCTTGATATCACTGTTTTCTTAAACCTTATTTTGAGTTTAAGCACAAGTGCCTGCCCTGCAGAAATAATAATAATAATAATAATAATAATAATAATAATAATAAATAATATATTATTATATAATATTATATAATTATTATTATTATTACTATTATGTATTTGCTGAAGCTGTTTGAATCTGTTGATCAAGTTACCTATACCAGAAGTGGCAGTAATACTCAAAGTGTATTTTCTGTGTATCTGTCAATCTAACTGTCCATGGAAGGTTAAAAATAAGATATCCCTTAAGATAAGAGAATATACAAGAGAGTTCACCCCGTGAAATGAACCCAGAGCCCATGAGAATAACCTGTGCATATGACCAGAGGTAACTGCAAAAATATTTTTAAAACAACTGAGTTGCTCATCGATGTTGTCTTGACAGCAAAACGTTACGTGTTCCAACTCTCCTTTGAAGAAGGAGCTGCTCTACTCTGACCTGATAATAATGTCTGAAGTCTGGGTTATGGTTCTCATTTCACAAGAAGTGGAACAGTAAGTAAGCTGGGTTCATAACTGTCTAGGTTATTGGGCTACATTTGTATTCCTGCTCCATAGTTCCTGGTCATATGGACCAAAGAGGATAAGTAGCTAACGGCACTGTACAGACAGGGTGATGTGATGCATCTAAAAAGTCAGTTTCAGTAGCTTTGCAGTTAGGCGTACATCAAGGGTGCAGGCTAGGCCCTGTAGCTGTGTACAGGTGTAGAATCGCCATGCTGGAGCCAAGGTTGGCTGACGGCAACTTGGACTCTATTGTGTGGTGGAAAGACTGGCAAGACTGATAAGGCTGACACTTACAGTTCAAGAAGTGAATTGTGGGTAACAAGTCTGTGACTATCTGGTCCTTCTCAGAGGATGGGAACATTGAGGCACATCATATGCATGGGAATTGGTTTTGATCCAATGAGTGACCTGGCTTCTGGTTCATCTCCAAAACTACGCTTTTTCTCCTTCTGAAACTCCAGATCTGGCTGTTGGGGGTGATGACTTAAATGCATAAACTACCCATTTTCTCAGACTACAGCTCTGAGCAGTCTGGTGGGGATTTGGTGAGAAAGGGCTAAGTTGTGAGCACCTTGCTCTGAGATCAAACTGCGCAGCTGGTGATGCTGAGTACAGTTATTTTTGTTTCCCAAGACTGGAGCCGCGGTCCACCAGACAGGATTTATTGATCCGTTTGCACACGAGCAGATGGGTACAGCCAGGCCACATACCAACAATATGTATTTAGCACACTTTTAGACGACCCTGTTCAAATAGTGTTTCTGCTGAATTTAAAATTAATATCTTGTTCTCACTCATTCAGCATATATTGTCAGATACCATATACATCAAATACAGGAAGAGAACAAAGAAATGTAAACCCCGGAGTATAGTCATTTAAAAGGGTATTGGCCCCCCACTGTAATACTTATATGGCCTGTATGCACTGTAGCATAGTGCCTGGGGTTCTGCAGGATGCAGGATGAATAGTAACCCCACTCTTTTACCAGAAGACATATGGATAACATCAGTTTTGTTATGCTCCTTAAACCGCCAGGTCCACTATTCATGCTGCATGGACAGGGGTGTGGTCATCATGAAACGTATCCCTCTATGCAGGGAATAAGTGCATTAACTTGGCACAATGATGATCACTCTTTACCATCAATGTTGTCTTCCAAAAGTATGAGAACATCGAAGTATTAATTTATCATACTGATATATTTGCAATGGCTAAATATTTTTTCCAACAATTGCATCACCCAGAATGATTTCTAAATGATTGGCACCCCACTTTTTGCAACCACTTTTTGCATGGATAACACTGAGTGGTCTATCGTGTTCAGTTGGACTAGTGAACATTTGGGGGTCTGTGACCATTCCTCCATCCTCACTCCACTTATGGACTATCCTCTTCAATGCAAACCACTATTTTTGATTGCATGCAAATCTGCTAACTGAATTGATTTCAAAAGTGTACGATTGGTTGATGCTGAGTATCATTGTCTTGCAGAATAAGCAATTGTATTAAAACTATATATATATTATTGTATACAATGTTGCTCATCTATATTGTTTATCAACCTTCATCAAGGGTGCCAATAATTGTGTGTGTGTGTGTGTGTGTGTGTGTATGTTTATATGTCTACTGTTTGCTATTTTCTGTGGGCACACACTCATCTGTGCTTTAGGTGTACTTACGTGTGTGTGTGTGTATACTGTATAAAACTAAAAAATACTATATGCTAACTAGTATGGGTAGATTCAGGCTGGGCTGTTGTGCTCCATTACCATGTTAAATGGCATATTTTCTAAGTTGCTTTGGGTGAAAGCTACTGCCAAGTGACTATATTGTAAATTGTTAATGCTTGTGGTGAACACTTTAATAGACTCCACATCTACTTTGGAGTGCTGAAGTTTGTATTTTTAATATGGTCTTGTAATATTCAAGCTGCAAAAATAAGAAAATGTGTAATTAGCTCATATTGGGGATGCTAAACCTTTATGATCTGGGTAAAATAATTTTAATATGGTGTGATCAGACCTGGGTAAATTATGCACATGAAATGTCTTAATTCCTAAGCTGTCAGTGTAATTTGAAGCCACTGATGCGGATCCCTTTGGAATTCCAGGGAAGCATTCAGCTAACTGTGCATTCGTATGAAAGAAGATTTTGTTTTGAAAAGAGAATGGAAAATGGATGTTTCTTTGAAAACAGTGCACAGTGTCTGAAGGGTTATCCATGGCTCGTGCAGTGGTAAAATGGTCTTGTCACACACGGAAGCAAAATGATCCTTTAACCATGCATCCTGAACGCAGTGGTTTCTGTGTCCATGTCTCTCAAACATGGCAGTACAGCCATTCCTTGGCCATTCCTCTCACACCTGGCAATAACACCAACTTTTCTTTATTATATTGCACAGTGGACAAGTCTAGGCACCTCTCTTGTCATGGGTCTAATGCTGCTAAAACACATTCAAATCAAGCTGGAATAAACACTCTAATACTGTACGTACAGTGGCCTACAAAATGTGAAATTAGTTATTGCTGTATACCTAAGGCATTTGGATTTGAGATCAAAAGATTACCACTAGACAAATGTAAATACCATCAGCTTTTATTTCATGGTATTTACATGTATACAGTATATATAAGTTTTCAAATTTTACAGAAATGGCCATTATTATGTTGAAGGCCAAAACTATCATTGTTTTGGTATCATTGGGCCTCATGCAAGAACCACTCATACGAACAGATTTGTTCTTAATTCACTGAAAGGAGTGATTTAAGAGAACTTGGCACATTCAGCAATTTTCTTGTATTTACAATCTTCTCTTGGAAGGAATTTAGAAGAAAAATATCTTGGGGTTTCGATGCCATTTTTATGAATGAATTGTCAGGACATGCCTCGCCTTATATGGCATTTTTCAGGCGTCAATATGCTAATTCTCATGCATGCATGCTCATTTAAGAAGAGATGGCACACTCATACGAGCCCTTCATACAAAAAAGCAAGAGACATTTAAAACAAGAATACAAAAATGTTCTTGCATGAGGCCCATTGTCTTGCTGCTGGATGAAGTGCTGGCCAATCACGTTGGATTAATTTCTTTGTACATAACCAGAGACAATCTGTCTCTACACTTCCAAATTCATCCTTTTGCCACCATCCTCCATTACTCACGAGTGAGCCTGGTCCTGAAGAAACCATACAGGCTCAAACCATGACACTACCTCCTCCATATTTCACAGATAAGGTGGCATGCTTTGGATCACAGGCTGTTACCTCCTTTCTCCACACTTTCAGCTTTCCATCATTTTGGTAAAGGCTTATTTTGGTCTCATCTGTCCATTAAACTTTGTTCCAGAAATCTTCTGTTTTTTTTTGTCAATTCTAATCTGGCCTATCAGTTTTTGCTGCTGATGAGAGGTTCTTGCAGTGTAGCCTCTATAACTCTGCTCTTGAAGACCTCTTGCGTATGGTGGCTTACGCTATTTTCACAAATGGTCATTGACCATTTAAAGTTTCTCTTCACAGCTCTTAGGATTCATCTGTCATCAACTGCAGTTGTCTTCCTGCTGACCTGTACTGTTTATTAAGTCCACCAGTGGCATCTTTCTTTTCAAGACCCATCAATGCCTCTATGCCTAAAGTACACCACTGGGACCCACAAGGTCGGTGGTTCAATCACTGATCTAGACACAATAAGATCTGCATAGCCGTTGGGCCCTTGAGCAAGGCCCTTAACCCTACATCGCTCCAGGGGAGGATTGTCTCCTGCTTAGTCTAATCAACTGTATGTCGCTCTGGATAAGAGGGTCTGCCAAATGCCATTAATTAATGTAATATACCCAAGTTTCTGTGCAGTCCTTCTCCTGAATTCTTCTCTTCTCTCTGTTTACAGATTCGTTTTTTCCAGCCAGTTACATTCTTGGTCTTCATGGTGGTGTATGCCTCACTCCAAGTACAAATACAACAGATGAAAACAGAGGCTGAAACCAAGATAAGACACTCACTGCTTTTATGCGTGAGCAATCCATGCAGAATGAAACACCTGAGCAGCTACTGACACCTAACTCAACACAGCCGAAAGTCAGTGACCGTTTCTGTCAAACATTTATGCATGTAAATGCCATGAAATAAAAGCTGAATGTCTGTACTTTTCTGTCATATTCATCTTTTGATGTGCAATCCAATGTGGAAACAAAATAACATGTATACTATAAGTATATAGCAAAAATAACTAATTTCACTGAACCATTGGCATACTTTTTAGGGCACACTGTACGTAGCGTATCTGCGCATTGAGATGGGCCAGGTGGCTCTAGAGAAGCCTCCGCCCCCTCTTCCCCTTTGCATGCTGGTGCTGGAGCTGGAGCCGAGGCAGAGGAGAATCATGCAGATGCAGCATTTCTAATGGTGCATGGATCCTGTAGCGCTACCTCAGATCAGACTGAGTACTGCTGCAGCATCTTAACACAATGCCTGGGAACAGAGCATCCTTAAGACACAAATCAATACCTGCATGTGTAAGTAAGACGCTACCAAACTGGAATTGTGATAAGCTCCAGTGTGTGTGTGTGTGTGTGTGTGTGTGTGTGTGTGTGTGTGTGTATAGAAGAGGGTATGTGTGTGTCTATGTGTGGACGAGGGTGTGTGTGTGTGTGTGTGTGTGTGTGTGTATATCTGTATCTGTGCATGCAAGTGTCTGTGCTCCTAGATGTGTGCGTGTAAATGTGTGTGTGTGTGTGTGTGTGTGTGTGTGTGTGTCCTGTATGAGGAATAGATGGATGGAGAGATGCATTTTAAGGATTTTCTATAATTCTTTTACATTCCCTCAATGCATTAAAACAGAACTCTTCAGTGCGCTCAAATAACAAACAGCATAATTCCACAAAAGTCCTCCTGGAAAATATAACTATCTAGACTTATGAAAATGATGAGAAACTAATTAGAAACAAATTCCATGACAATTAACAGATTGTAGAAATTGCCTTTTTCAACTTCATCATTATTAAAGTGTTTTTCTTTTGTTCCAACAAAGAATCACAACAACAAAAAAAGTATTGGCACCCATTGAAATGCTGCTTGGGCTAAAATCAAAATCACTTCTTCAAATTGATGGGCTCAAGACAGAACACTGTAAATATATTTCACACACACACACACACACACACACACACACACACACACTGCATGTACACTCCAGCATGGACACACACACACACACACTCACACATACACATACATGCATGCAAATGCATGCTCCCCCTGCCCCCCACACACACATGCATCCACACATGCACACTTGCATGCACTGATATGAGTGTGCGCATTCACACTCACACACAAAAACAACCACTCACACTCACACACAAATACACACAAACAACCACTCACACGCACACACACACTCACACACACTCTCTCACACACACACTCACACACACACACACACTCACACACACTCTCACACACTCTCTCACACACACACACTCTCACACACACACACCATCCTCAGTATTCCCATAGTTTCTGAGAGGCAGGCACACTGCTTGCCAAAGATAACTGCTGGCATAGTGCCCCTCTCTCTTCTCTGAATTTCACCATGAACTGCGCTTAGCCCTGGCATCATAGTCAGCCAGTCGTCCTGCCGCTGAAATTTTATCAATCCTTTGTCTGCCAAGAAATTGACTTTTTAGCGGGAAGGGAAAATTTGTCTGAAAAAATTAAAAATGAAAATATCAGACCAGATGCACATAGCAAGGGTCATTTAACAATTTTTTTAAATGTATGGCCTGATTCCCATTGCCATTACAGGTACTATTCTTGAAGTGGATGTAATAACTTTGCTCAAGCCTCAGTCTTCAATACATGAAGACAAGAATTGTATTTTTTTTCCAGCATAAAAATAATTATAATAGTTTTATTTATAGCACTTCTTATAGCACAACTTACAGATTTACAGTGAAGAGGGAGCACTCACCTTAGCAACCACCAATGTGCATTTCACCCACCTGGCTTATGCAAACAGCAAAGGCTCACACCACAATACGGCACCATGGAATCAAGCCATTGTGGGCTCTGAGTGCCTAAAGGCTGGACCTCAGTATGCAATGCAGCCCACCGAAACCAGACCGAGGCAGTGACCAGTGCGGCTAGCAGCTCTGCAGAGCGGCGCAGGATCGGAGGGAGAGTTTTAATCATCAGGACGGTCCTCGTCTCAATGTGCACCAGCGTGCCCCTGATGTCGCACCTCCTTCCTGCCCCGCGCAGACCGCACCCCTCTGAGGCAGTGGCTGGGTATGCCAGGAGCAGCGGCACAGTGATAACACAGCTCAATCAAATGATTCAATTTGAGTATAATTGTTTATAAAAGCTTTACAACGCATTTGTTATTTAGTTTTTTAACAGAGTTTCTGCATTGTGTAAATGCTTTGGTTCACATAAAGTCTGCTGATGTATGTTGAGGAAGGGGCTGCAAAATGCACCCTAAAAAAGGTAGAGAAGCTCTGTGCCTTTCCCACAAGCTTTTTAGTGCTAATGTGAGGTCATTCATATTTTCTGTGCATTAAAGACTGTAAAGCCAGGCAACACAATGAAGGCAGAGATGTTCTAAGTCTACTCAGACCGACCATACGTTGAATAGGTCTACTTATGCCCTTCTGCCTGTTTTGACATGACATATTATATGGTGTACGACACTGGTTTAACAAATGCACATCCAGGCAACAACCTGAGTTACATGAGGAAGACACTGGCAAAGGCCAGGTAAAGAACACTCTGTCAAAGGCCAGGTAAAGAGCACTCTCGGCAGGAGACATGCAGTGTACCTGCAGCAGCACTAAGCGCTAGTGAAGCCAAAGCCATGGCCCGATTGTAGCAACAAGACAGGTACAACCAATAGAATTTAGAATAAAGTAAGTAAGCTGAGTTAACAGAATTACTATGCTAATGCTAATTCCAAATAAATAATGGTTTCTATTTAAAATAATTGCTTTGTGCTAGTAAGCCTTTTATTTCTTTTTTCTTTTTCTTTTTGCAAGGCCGGTATCACCAATATAACAAAATATATATATATATATTTTTTAATCTACTAAAGTGTTGCTGTGAATTACAAAGAGCAAACAAGCACACAAAGGCAGACTTTCAGGTAAACACATTTTTAAAATGTGTAACAATTAAGGAGAATTCATGGAAAGTTGTTAATCTTATCAATTATTATAACAATTTTAAGGATTTATAAAACATATACAATTTTCCATGGAATAAAATAAAATCTCTGCTGAAATTCTGTGCCGACCACTCAGGATGCACAGAGCAGTTGTGCTTCATTCGATGATCATTTTTAAGCACCATGCGTACAGTCATATTACAAGTCTGGCTGTACCCTGATATCTTGGCACTGTCTTTCAGGCCAGCGCTTAATCAGTGGTGTATTAGTTGTTATTCTGCGCCTACGCGCCTGTTCTCTCAGCGTTTACGACACACACTGTATGTATCTCTCCGCAGCGGCCTTGTAAGTCACGCCAGATAAGATCAACTTCTGCCAAACCGGTGAACAATAACTGTAACGGTGACGCCTAGGAATGACGGGTAGAACACCGTGGCACGCTCGATGACATCACCGGCGGTAGACTGCGTTTAGTCTAAATTCTTGGGAAGACGCTGCCTCCGTATGACCTGTCATGACTTTGTGACCCTTGCCTCCCCCAGAAATTATCCCCATGACGAGCACTATGGAGAAACGTCCTGAAAAATGTTTCTTACAATATGAACTATGTAAAAGTTTCGCAGAGAATATAGGTAGTAAAGTGTTTGAAAGTGTTGGATGTGTCCCCCAGAGTGAGGCATCCAGCTACAGGAGTCAGGAGCCAGCCCCCCTAACGCTGGATGGGCCAGAGGGCGTTAGCGCTCATTGCTTCTCCACAGACACTTCAATCACACCTTTTCACCGACTCCCTGCCCTTGTTCCTCACTGGGCCAGTCAGGGAAGAGGCGAAGGTCATGCTAAACTGGCTAAACGCTTGCTATCAAAATACGGATGTTGGCAGCCGTCTTTAAATGGGAGTAACGCTGTGGAGTAACACCAAGGAAAACTTGTACGGGATGTATTTAGAGCAGGGATGGGCAACTCCAGTCCTGGAGGGCCGATGTGTATGCAGGATTTTACTGCCACCAATTACCCTGGCTCAATCAGCTAATTAGCCATATGCACCGTGACCGATTCACTAGTAATTTAGACCACAATAAAATGCTACAAGACAAGAACATTTATCAGCTGCTGTTTATATAACGGAATGTGGCTATAAATGACAGATCATGTAAATGATTGGGCTAATTAAATAAAACAGATACGGCCCTACTTGTCCATCCCTGATTTAGAGTGACATTGGCACCACCGAGGCCCAACCACGGACAAGCTCAGCAGTCTGAGGGATTTCAGCCTCCCGATTACCAAGGAGCGCCTCCTCTGGTCGACTGGGCCAGCTGTGCATTAAGAGTAGGCCTACTCCAAGGACGCAATGCCTCTGTCGGTTTCCTGATTCAAATTCAGAGTGAAAACGAGGCACTGGCTGTCAGAACAAGCTTCAGGGGACAGGAGTGCTGGTCTACGGCTCCCACAAACTTACCAAGGACGACACAGCGACCTAATTACTACTGCAAATTCCACCGTGAGAAAAGCCAAAATAAAATGAAGAATAAAGTTAAGATAAAATTAATGTGACGTACATTAACATACTTTTAGAAATGCATTGAATGAAAAAACAACAACTTTTAACAAATAAAGGAGAATGTCCCTGACAAACTGAGTTAAATTTCTCTTTTTTTGGGCTAAAAGTATAAATAGGATATCTAGTTGTGTAGCATTGTGCTCTGTTCCCTGTCATTGGGATCTTTTCATTATTTTCAAGGAAATATGTTATTTGATTTTCCCTCCTCACTATATTATGCTATTTAGATGTTATTTTACGACAAAATCACAAAGGAAACGTTGGCTGGAGAACACTTGCAGGAAAACAGCTAAGAAGTTGAAGAACACTACAACAGCCACTGCCTAGATTCAAACACAAATGTAGTGTTTACAAAATCACATACTTCCTGAGCACTGTCTGCATGAATGGATTACTTAATAATTTGCTTTTTAATGACATAACGTGCTGCAGTTCATATTTAGAAATATAAATACAATAGCTTGCAATAGATCACCCTATAGATAGATATGCCTGTACTACTCACTTTGTGCTTCAGCCATTACAATGGAATACTGAACATGATAGGAAAGAATAGGTTTTACAAAGAAAACATGATAGTAAACAATAGGCTAGACAAAGCAATTATGATAGTAAACAGTAGGCTACACAAAGAAATGCAGAAGATTATGAACTGCCCATAATAAAAACTTCAAATTTTCAGTTTGATTTGTTCATTGTATATTAATGTAGGCCTTTTTTTATATAGGCCTAGGCGAAATGTTGATATATAGGCATATACCTTTCAGATTACTGTTTTAGAAGTCCATTGAGTTTTGTGATTAGACTTATCGTATTAGGTTTATTTATGAATAGCCCAACACGTGCATTCGTGTGCACGTTCCTGATAGCTATATGAATTGCACCTTTTTGTTGTAGCCTACATGTTCCCGTTCTATTCAAAAGTATGGGGAACGGGGATTGAATTTGTCAGACAACAAATTAAAAATCTAAAGACTACAAATCCCGTTTTTTTTTTCGGGAAACCTACCTATTATTAAAGCATTGTGGGAATTGCAGTTGTGGGTGATCTTTGCGTTGCATGGGACGCTCACAGGCTCTCCCGGTGGCACAAGGACCTGTAGGTAAAATATTGGGGAGGAGCTTTCACTGTTTGGCAGACAGATGCCGTTAGATCTTAAAGGCAAAGTAATCGATTTAAACGTGAATAGCCCACTCTTGGTTCCAAGAGTCGCCGCCTCCGCCCCCCAAGTCTTTTTAACGGCACAAATAAACTCCAGTCCACACTCAAAAGATGAGACGCTCATTGGATACTGTTGTACAGTTAGCCGACGTTAGCTGTAAAGTTACTACCGTCAATGTCATTCTCTCTCGGGGTAGTCGTCCAGGAACAGCAATAATAGCCTATTTGATTATTTAACATGCAGGCTACTTGTAGCGTTCGCTCTAAATGCGCCAAATAGCATAACTATGTCGGCGTCACTCGAATGAATAAAATATCAGCTAGACTAGGCTGTTTCTTTGTTTTATCATTTTATTATTTACTATTTTTATTTACTTTTGTTGTGATGGTGTTCTTCTCGTTAACGGTAAGCTTTATTCTCTATCAGTCACTCCAAATGTTTTTCAAGGGACGTCGTTTGCAAGAAAAATGCACTTATTTCACTGTAGGCTACGACGGGAATGCATCACGCACTGCGCGCATTTAACGGTGTAGCCTACATCCAGTGTTGGTATGGTTGTCTTTTGAAACTACTGAAACCAAGCAATGATAGCCTACCGTTACAATACGAACAGGGTTTCACCATCGAGAGAAATCGCTTAAAACTAGCTTAGGTAACTATATGGTATATCGGCTACTTTCACAAACAATAGCCTGTACTATATTTTGGCTACTATAACAGATAGATTGGCTAACCACCTGGGTTTCAGTCTATTCCCTGACGATATATGCTGATTTTGAGAATTAACGTTCTAGCATGATATAGCTAATGATAATTATAATAGAAGAATGCCAACAACAACAATAAAAACGAGCATACGGAACTGGGTTTAATTAATGGTAACGGGCTATTATCGGCTTTAGATGTCTGCTGTAAATAGTCTATATGTAATGCTGCTACAAAAGTGAGGTTTACGTTACACCGACAGAAATGTTCATATACGACGGCCGCCTAAATCTGGAATTGATGAATAGGTTGAAGGTTCTGTTTTTCCCCTTTAAAATCGGGGAGTTCTGTCAGGAGGCAGAGGTGTCGAGCCGAGCCCAGCGGCAGTATTTCAACCAATTAAAAGCCGCCCTCCACCCCCCTCCCCCAAACCCTCCCCCACCCCCCCACGCGGAGAAAGGGCGGGCTCAAGAACTTGAGCGATGTGTGCGGTTTCCAGGGCAACCACTTGCCTTGACCTCCCCTGTAACCCCCATCCTCTTCTGGCAAGAGACACGTTTCCATGGAGATAATTGGATCTCCGAGTATTTTCTGGTTCCCGTAAAGCATGGTGTTCGAAAGTCGGAAAGAGGTTTTCTACAGAGAATAGGTATGCATAAACAAATACACTCTCTCCCTCTTGAAAGTGTAAACTATAAATTAATCAAACAAAATCATATGGAATAATTAAGCAATGCAGCATTTTTATTTTTTACTTTGTATAATGACCCGTTTAAACCAGAGGCAATCATCAGTGTTTTATCTTCCACACAGAACATTCTTACGAGCAGACATAGCCTCCTTTCTGCCTTCCACCTACCACAACACAAGGCG
The DNA here is from genome assembly GCF_963514075.1 of Conger conger. Lineage (NCBI taxonomy): Eukaryota > Metazoa > Chordata > Actinopteri > Anguilliformes > Congridae > Conger > Conger conger. The sequence goes on from NC_083771.1 coordinate 28,687,964, forward strand.
TGGTCCCAGTTTAAACTTCAGTCACACAGCTCAGCGTCTTTTGGTCAGACGAGCATCATATGTGACATAAAAGTGAATGAAACTAGTTGCAACCATTTTCCATCGCTGTGTTTGGAACATTTGCCAAAAATCGCTTTTTTGTTTCCCAAAGTTCACGCTTGGAACTTGCATTAGAATTCATGACATTACATTACATGATTACAGATGCTCTTATCCAGAGCAACGTACTGTTGATTAGACTAAGCAGGAGCAATGCAGGATTAAGGGCCTTGCTCAAGGGCCCAACGGCTGTGCAAATCTTACTTTGGGTACATCGGAGATCGAACCACTGACTTTGCGGGTCCCAGTCATGTACCTTAACTACTACGCTACAGGCTGCCCCAAGTCAGCCTCTGATATTCCTCTGCCTATAGTCTATATAGTCCATTGAAATATATAAGAACTGGAGACAGCTTCCATTTACTCGTTCATGGGTTCCTGTGAGAGCTCCTCAATGGAGCATGAAGCCAGTTTATGGAGGCTGCCATGTTTGACTGTGGCTTTTTTTTGCACCAGAGCACGCACACTGGGTACCTAAATGTGAAGAGGTGAATAGGACTGAAAAGGTTTATTTTCAGAAAAAAAGAGTCCCTGCAGCGTAATTAGTTCAGTGTGAATACATTTTAGAACGTAGTGTAACTTCACTAAGGTAAATTAATAGTTTTGAAAGCACTTCAATGGAGAAATTTGTTTTTTTGGCACCAGAGACTTAATAAACTGCAGTACCTCCGGTAACCACTGGAGTTTGCAAGCTTCTGGGGGAATGTCAATGTCTGGTCCCCTGATTCAGGATCTCCATACAGCCTCCTTTATCCAGACATCAAATAATGCAATGATGTCATTGCGTGCTGAACAAAACGTCACCTCCTCACATTCTAGCTAATATTTGCATTCAAAATAGTTGCAAGATTGGCCAAGAAAAGTAAATACTCTGTAGGCTATATACAGTAGATACCTATCTGTCTGGCATTTTATTGTATATACTGTATTTGTAAACAGACCTATAAAAAGCTAAATTATTAGTAAAAGTGAAACTGTAAATCTGGGAAATCCAAAAGTGGACAAAAACAGAATCCCACGATAACCATATTTTATAATGCCCTAACACAGATGATTAAGATTTGAGATAAATTTTTGTAGCTTGCTATTTTGGGGATTCAGGTCTGGTGCAACTTCTGCAACTCTGTAGTGCGTCTTCATTAGAGACAGTAAAACAATTTTTCCAACAACAAGTTTTTTCATGCGATGTCACAACCTTGAAAGCTATTATTTACTCCAGGAAGTTGTGTAAGACAGACGATGAGCCTATTTCTGCTTTTGCAGAGGTGTGTTTGATAGTTTTACTGATAGTTTCCCCATGACAAAATGGCAGCGTATTGTTTGTGTGCAGCAGGGGCAGTCATAGCTTAACCCAGGTGCAACACCGCAGGGGCTTAGAAGTGATGGTCAGTGTTTGTGAGGATGAAAAGCTTAAATACTGGGATAAATGACACTTCCTACTTCTAGACAAATACCAGCCCTCCATCAGGCCTGTTTATGGTGCAGTGCATATGACATCATGAATCTGCCACAGCAGAGCTGGGTGCACAAGCTGTCTAGATGTGCTGTGTGTGTGTGTGTGTGTGTGTATGTACGTGAGTGTGTGTGTGTCTGTGCATGAGAGTGTGTGTATGTGTGTGGGTGTGTGTGTGTGCGTGAGTGTTTGTGTGTGTGCGTGGGTGTGTGTGTGTCTGTATGTGTGAGTGCGGGTGTGTGTGTACGTGAGTGTATGTGTGTGAGTGTGTGCTTGAGTGTTTGTGTGTGTGTGTGTCTGTGTGTGTGTGTCTGTGACTGAGTGTGTGTGCATGTGTGAGTGTGTGTGTGTGAGTGCGGGTGTGTGTGTGTCAGTGTGTGTGTGTGTGAGTGCGGGTGTGTGTGTGTGTATGTGTGTGTGTGTGTGTAAGTGCAGGCTTACTGTATGTATGTCATATGGATGTGCATGCTTGTGTGTTATGCGTTTGTTCTAGCCCAGCCCTACTGGAGCATTCTCTTCCTGTGACCTGTTGAGACGTATCTGCATGCCTGAGAGTGCAGGTGTGTTTATCACAAAGGCACATGCTGGCCTCTTAAAGGAGCAGTAACACCAATGGAGGAAGGGGAGGGGCAGATGGAGAGAGAAAGATTTTTGACCCTGACTGACGGGTCATCATTGCAATTGGATGACATGAGCATACAGGCATGTGATTATACAAACAGGTCATGTGATCACTGAAGATAAGGGATGAAAACCGACTGCAACTGTTTTTAAACAAATAAAAATGTCTTCTCGCACTTTCAGATCTAGCCCCATATTACACCAGCCTTTAGCTACAAGAGTTACAGTACAGCACACCCAACCATGTGTGTGTTTGTACGCCAAGTGCAATTGTTAGCAATTGTCTTGGTCTTGTTATCATGATTGCTGCTATTGACTATATCCCCACAAACAGCTGTATTTTCTTCAGGTCACATTCGGAAGCTGTCAGAGTTGAGCTTTCTGATTACATGCCGTTTGTCGTTTCTTGTCACATGTACGGCAGCCCTCCTATGTCATGCCAGTACCGAAGCTCAAAACTGAACCTGAAATCACAATTTGTGGAAAAGGAGACAGAGAGGGAGAGAGGAGAAGGGGAGACATTGACGGAGAGAGATATCTATTGAGGAAAAGATAGAGGGAGAGAGAGAGTTAGAGAAAAGGGGAGGCAGGGAGGGAGGATATGGAGAGAGAAGATGCAGCTATTCCCTGGTATCTCGGCCGTCCGTCAGCAGCATCTCTCTCACTGCCCAACCACAAGCCTGGACATTCTCCCCACCGCCCTTACAGAAATGCAGTATATGGCACTATATTGAAAAATTATTTTATGCTAATAATATGTACTGAAACTTACTGTATATGGGAATATAGAACATGATTGTTGTTTTTTTCCCCAAAATGCATTGTTATGAAATATATATTTTCCAAAAGGGTAATATATTTACAGTATATTCCAATTTCTTAAACTGCACCATGCCACATCGTGCTTCTCAGCTTTGCTAGCCAGAGGGACACGCACACATACGCACACACACGTACACACACAGTTTCCAAAACAATGTCTGTCAAAGCCACAGAACTTCACAATTGTGCATACAAACATATTAATAACACGCCCTAATGTTTATCATTTCGAAAGGTGCATACCCATAATATTGTATGTATGTTCCACATGCAAGTATTGAAATACTAGATTAGTTTAATATTGCTAACCTATGATCAAATGACCATGTCAATGACAGTGCATAATTCTAATTGTATTCTAAACCTGGAAAAACAGGAACTGAATGATTCTAAAGGCTATTCCTGCAATGTTCACTGGATATCCAGGAAACTGGTTCAGGCACTTGGAATGTTTATATTAATTTTCTGGGAATGCTCTGGGAACAAACACATTCACTAATTGAGAAAGACAGCTGTGATTGTGGAATTCCTGGAATGAATTGAGGATTGATATAACATACGTGAATGTGGTTGGACACTGAGTTATTAAAACAGGGTTAGCATGGGTTCAGACATATTCTTAATGGGACCAAACCAGTGGTAAAGTAGCAGCTTGTAACAGACACACATTCACATTTTCTCCTGAAAATACAGATACCACACGCATGCGCACACACATAGGAAAAATAACTGGTACCACACTCACTGAAAGAGCACTTTATTTGCTGGGGAAGACTTGCGGATGGCTGCTTGTGTTTTGGGTCCTTTTGCCCAGAACACTGCAGCTATCTCCTGTCACTCTCACTCTGAACACTGCATTTGCATTGTGTATAACCATTCAAAATGACATTACACACTGCTTGTACTAGAGTTTTCTGTCCAGACGAACTGATTTTAAGTCTTGTGCTGTGTGATCATCAATGACGGTTGTAAGTTGTAAACATAATGTATGTGACTGCAGTTTAAAAATATGCCAACGATTAGTGCGTTTCATGTTGTTTTTGTTTTTTGACTCAAGAATGTGAAATCTCTCAACGCCCCCCTATGTCCCTCTGGCTGTAGAGTAAGACAGCAATACAAATAATAGTATGCAATATAGTAATTATTATCATTGCAGTTCTGGCATGGAAAAAGCATACATCAAAATAGGGCATTCTTTCTTATAGGTGTGTAGCAATAATGTGTGTGTGTGAGTGATTGGTGTACATCTGTGATTGGTGTGCATGCATGTCTGCGTGTGGGTGGATGTGTGTATGTGTGTGCGGATGTGTGTATGTGTGTGCATACATTTGTGTGTGTGGTATGCATGTGCGGGTATGTATGTAAGTCCCCAATGTGGAATTGTGACAGAGAATATAGCCAGTCTCCCCATCCTGTGTTCTGCATCGCTGTGTGTATTTTTACACCCTGTTTTAGCTTTGCATACCGCCTTATCCAATGTGACTTACACAGCCTACTTTATCCAGTTATGTGGCTGTATGTCAGGAAAAGTACAAATTCCCAAGGGTGCAACAGCAGTGCCTAGCAAGAGAAATAAACCTGCAACCCCCTGGTTAAATGGCCTGCTCCCTTATTGCTTTGTGACACTGCAGACTTACCCATCATGCCCCTCTGACACATTCTGTCATGATGCTTATTAGACTGAGAGAAAATCATTCACAAAGTCTCTATTTGCAATCATATTTATTCCCTAACTTTTCTAAGCAGATTTGAAGGACAGATTTAGGGCTCATTCCAATCCCTTATTTTTCTCCTCTTTTTCCTTTTCTTTTCTCCTTTTATTGCCTCTAGCTCCACCCATCAGGAGAGGCTAGGAAAAGATGAAAGAAAAATAAGTAAAGATGGGGAAACCAAGAAAACATAAATTGGGCTTCAATGGAAAGCCACCCATGTCAGTTACAGATGTGGCAGATGGATGGCTCCACAGGTCGATCATTTATACGTCAGACTTTTATACGTCACTGATGTTTCCTCGCTCAATGGAAAGATTGGGAGTTCTTAACTTCTAGCTCCTAGAAGGAACATTTAAGGGATTGGAATGGCCTTAAAGATGGCGGACCACAATTGATTTCCGGGTCAGGAGCAAGGCAAGGAAAAGAATGGAGAATGAGCCCCCTGTCTAGCTGCCGCATAGAAAATACGCCCTGACCACACAAGTAATGACATTAGCCAATTGTTTTCAATCCTTTTTTTATCATTGATACTATATGTAATTTCTTTGGCAGTCACTGAAATTGGCAATGGGAAGATTGGGTTTAGGAACTGAGCTTGATTCTTAGAGTTTCCAATCTCAGCTGTATTCTCTATCAAGAGACTTACCCAGCTTCAATATGAAATGTCTCGCTGAATAAATGTATGATATATACAACATTTAAACTGTGTTAGTGGTGCCTGCTAAACGGATGAATAATTAACTGTATTATTATTTTGAATTCCACAGAAGGTGAAGTAAGAACAACGTGTACTGAGTGAGCCCAGGTCAAACGGCTTGCCTGCTCTTCTCCAGCATGGAAATGGGAGTAGGCATGAAAAGGCTGAAAATAACTGCAATAGCAGAATGTTGTCCTGGGAGCATTGAAAACGTGAATGTTCTCTGACACAGAAAGATGTGTTCAGCTTGGTGATCAGACTGTTCTCCCAACCCAGTTCAACCACAGATTACTATGGACTCCCAAGTTTGGATTGTGTCCTTAGCTGTCCAAATGGGGAAATGTACCATGTTTAGAGGTATTAAATCTTTTTAATTAAGGTGATTTATGTAATTAAGCCTGTCTCCAGTGCCAGTCTGTATTACTGAAATGATCTCTCTTCTCCGTGCAAGGTATTGACCTTTACCTCGGTGAAGAGAGGCGTACTTCCAGAGAACACAACATTCTTCTCCCAGGTTTCAGTGGTTTCAGTGGTGACACGTCGTATCTGGGGAGACCACAAGGCCAGTTTGGAGATTACTGCACTTGATTTAGGGGAGGATGAGCGACAATTTCCACACCGTTACTTGTGCCACCATCACTACAAAGATGCTGCAATAACTCAGAGACTGTTAACTGGATCCCAGAAGACTTGTTAACCTTTCCCCCTTAAAGGCATACTATGCAGGATTTTTAGCCTGGCCGTGGTCCTGTGTTTACAGTGAGAGAAGTCTTCTTCTCCACCCTCAACCCCTCTGTTGAGGGTAAGACACATCTCTGAGCACAGCAAGCATAGCTCGCTGGATAGCTACCTTACATTACAGTTATTATTTTAGCTGACACTTTTAACCAAAGAGACTTATGGTTGACTAAGCAGGGGCCTCCTCCCCCCTGGAGGAATGTGGGGTTAAGGGCCTTGCTCTGGTCTTATTACAGCTTCTCTGGGGCTTCAACCATCAACCTTCCATGTCCCGACCAAATACCTTAGCCACTATGCTATAGGCTAGCAGTAAAGTTATTTACAGGTCCTACAGAAGACACACCAATCAGCGTGGCTCTTCATCCCCTTGGTGTACTTTAGCTGTCGCCATTGAGGAAAAGCAATTCCAAGGTTGACTGGTTCTTGAACAAGCCCTGTTGGCTGCTCGTTTCGCTTCCCTGTGCTTGTGGTTCTTCATCTCGGCCATTGCAGCAGCTAGCTGCAAACTGCTCTGCTGAAACCCAGTTCTACCACACAGGTAGAGGAGCTGGTAGATGCTGGTAGAGGAGCATGGATTTCACAAATGTGTGCAAAGACAGAGATTGGCAAGGCATCACAGATATGATATCACTTGACCTGGAACAATGTACCGAACTGCTCATCATATGTTTTAAACTGGTGCATTTTTTAAAACATGCTTTAACAATTTACAAGAACGCAATAAAATATACATTACAGCTTTAGCCCTGATTTGAAAGTGCCCACAATGTACGCTCGCATGAGTTTTGTGAAACTGACTTGGCCTTTGTGAGGCGTGTTTTCATTCTTTCTGTTGCCGTTTAACCGTATCTCAGTTCTTCTTTCAGAGACATTGCTCAGTAAAAGTCCCTCTGGCCTGTGCCGAGCTCAGTGGAGTTCCCCGAGCCAGTGGAGGTGTCACCCAGCCCTGCGTCCTGCCTCCTGCTGCTGTCACTTCAACCGGTTACACAGCATTTCACAAACGGCAGAACACACCTTCCCCAACAGTCTTTCTTCTCCTTCAGAACACACACACGCACACACACACATACACGCACACGCACACATTATTATTATTATTATGATTATTATTATGATTATTATTATTTCTTTTTTATCAGTAGTGGTGGATAAGATAGAACTGCTGGTACTGCAAATACTGATTCAGTGTGATCTGTGTGAACATAGGCCTTTTTTTCTTCATGCCCTTCATAGCCATTTCAGAATTGCATGTGGCTCGAGAGGGTAAATAATCCCTGAATGAACATGAAACACACCTAATTAAGAAAAATTAGCAGAAAAGAAAACTGATTGTTAAAATTCAGGGATTGGAATTGTCATAGGGAAAACCAGCATACACAGCATACACTGCGGTCCCCCCCATCTGACATTGCAGATCCGTGGCTTAGACTGTGACTTTTGCCCCGGCAGATTGATAATATTAGAGAGATTCAAGTTTACTAAATATCTGACTATGTAACAGTCATGTCTCTGCCTCTTGCTTGTGACATATTGTTTATTCTTAAGTGCTTTGCTTTTGCAAATCATATGATTGCAATAGTGTTCGCACTGGTTACCAGCTGCTACTCTTGCGTACTGAATCTGTAAAATAGCGTGCTCCCGATTAATGTTAACCGACCGAGCGCTGTTCTGGATTCCAACAACGCGTGTGTTCAGTGCAACTGGTCATCAGCTACTGCTCGGTGTACCAGTGTATATTCCCCTTTAAAAGTAACTGTTTTACATGTGGTGTTTGCTGCAGTGCTGTTTTTGAATTTCACTGAGCACTTTTCACTTTGCCTGTCTGAAAAAACACAGCGTGGGGATGGAACGCATTCTTTCTCCGCAAAGCTCGAATGTAAAGACGGAAGTCTGAGAAATCCAGAACGATGTTTCCGGATCAGGGGAGACACTGTGGGCTTTGGAGAAAGAGAGAGAGATTTCCCTACAAACAGACTGTGGAATGAAGGCTAATGGGACCCACATGGGCTCAGCCTGTGAGGATAGCGCAGAGGAGCCTCACACTCTCTGCATCAGCCACCCCCTTTCTCCTCTGCCTTTCTCCTCTCCTCCCTTTCTGTTCTCCCTCCTTTCTCCTCCCCTCCCCTTCTCCACCTTTCTCCTCTGCCTTTCTCCTCTCCTCCCTTTCTGTTCTCCCTCCTTTCTCCTCCCCTCCCCTTCTGTACCTTTCTCCTCTGCCTTTCTCCTCTCCTCCCTTTCTGTTCTCCCTTTTTTCTCCTCCCCTCCCTTTCTCCTCTCCTCTCTTTCTCCTCTCCCCCTCCTCTCCTCCCTTTCTGTTTGCCTTCCTCTCCTCCCTTTCTCCCCCTTTCTCCTCCTCCCCTTCTCCCCCTTTCTCCTGTCCCTTTCTCATCCTTCCTTATTCCTCCTCCCTTTCTCCTCTCCCCCCTCCCTCCTCCTTTCCCCTATCCCCCTCCTCTCCTCCCTTTCTCCTCCTTTCTCCTCTCCCCTTTCTTCTCTGACCCTCCTCCTCCTCCCTCCTCTCCTCTCCTCTTCCCCCTTCTCCTCTGCCCTCTCTTTAAGTGAGCAAACATCTTGGGATTTAATGGATGTAATAAATAGGTGTCAAAATATATTTTAAAAAATTATGGTTACAAACTGGCCACAGGCATTAATCGTAACAATGACATCCACAATATTGCAAAAGAGCAGAGAAATAAAATGCTGTAAGTCTTATTGAAAATGATACACAATAATTAATAGTTATAGTAATCTAAAAATGAAAGAAAATAAGTAAAAAAGTTACTGGAGGGCTGGGTGCCCCCAGCTGGCTTGGATCAGAAGCAGCATACTGCAGTCTCTGCTGCCTGACCATCAGCAGAGCTCAGTGTGTGTGTGTGTGTGTGTGTGCGGTTGTGTGTATGCATGTGTGTGTGTGTATAAGTGTGTCTGTGTGTGTGCGCGTGCGTGTGTGTGCTTGTGTGCGTGTGTGTGTGTGTGTGTGTGTGCGGTTGTGTGTATGCATGTGTGTGTGTGTGTATAAGTGTGTCTGTGTGTGTGCGCGTGCGTGTGTGTGTCTGTGTGCGTGTGTGTATGTGTGTATAAGTGTGTGTGTGCGCGCGTGCATGTGTGTGTTTGTGTGCGTGCATGCGTGCGTGTGTCTGTGTGTCTGTGCGTGCGTGTGTGTGTATATGTGTGCGGGTGTGTGTATGTGTGTGCGTGTCTGTGCTGGTGTGTGTGTATGTGTGTGCGTGTATGTGTGTGTGGGTGTGCCATTTCTGTGTTTTTCCTCCCTCTCTCCCCTCAACATTCTTCCTCTCCCTCTCTAGTTTTCAGAAGGTTTGGCATTTTAATACTTAGTCTTAGTATGGACAGTACCAGACATGATTGTTGGTTACATTTTATTTTTGCTTATTATTCACTGTAAGGTTTTTGGTTCCCCTCTACTTTTAAAACATGTAGGTTAATGGAACAACACGACTACTTTTAGCCCCTGCCTCATACCCAGAACTCCTCTCTCAGTGCACTCCTCATGTTTATATAATAATATTACTCTTTTTTTAGTTTTATTTTGGTTTTTACTGACCCCCTGGTATACACACACACACACACACACACAAACCCCTGCCTACTTCTCTTTCTCCTCCTTCTATTTTTGGGCTCAGAAACAAAAGCAAAAAGCTGTCTAAAGAAAACAGTCCAGCTGGTGAGTGGTCACTTGCAGTGTGCGACACCTCCAGATGCACTCTCACACTCACACGCCTCTCTCTCTCTCTCTCTCTCTCTCACTCACACACACACACACACACACACCACACCTATACACAGATATACACAGACACACATACAGCATGCCCAATCATAATAACAATAATAATAATAGACACACTTATACACATTAGCATGTGCTAATAAACTGATTAACTGTTTCTGGAAAAAGTGACTGAGCACATTTACACATTTAATTTTAACACAATTTATGGATGACATATTGGTGAATTCAGTCGGGTTCAGTTCTGAATTTGACTGATGATATTGGTCATTGTTGATGAGTGAATGGCTATTGCTGACTGAAAGTGCAGCACTGAGTGGATCACTGCAGGACTGGTCCAGCAGCACAGACACATACAAGAGGCTGTACTGACTGGTCCATTACATTACATTACATTACATTACATGGCATTTAGCAAACGCTCTTATCCAGAGCGACGTACAACGAAGTGCAAATCAAACACAAGTACAAGTGCGAAGAGGACCTGAGAGGACAGTACAGTTCTAGTGTCCTAGTGTAAACATACAGATAATCAGATCCCTTGAAGAGTACAATCAACTTCCAAACTAGCATACCACAGTTGGCAGCTAGAATAGCCTGAGTACAACAATACAACAGCCAATAAAAAACAACAATATATACAAGTAACAATATCGATACAATCTATACATAAGTGCCATTACAGCCTAAGGCTAATCATGGTGGTGAGTTGGGGAGGGAAAGGTGTAGCCTGAAGAGATGAGTCTTCAGTCTGCGCTTGATGGAGGTCAGAGACTCTGCTGTTCTGACATCCACCGGGAGGTCATTCCACCACCGTGGGGCCAGGACAGACAGCAGTCGTGAGCGTGAAGTGCTGGTGTGGCGAGGAGGAGGCGCCAGACGGCATGAACGGAGGGGTCTTGATAAGGGATTGAATATATACAGGGGCTGATCCCTTAACTGCCTGGTATGCGAGCACCAAAGTTTTAAATTTGATGCAAGCCATAACAGGCAGCCAGTGGAGGTTGCTGAGCAGGGGGGTGACATGTGAATGTCTGGGAATATTGAATACCAGACGGGCTGCAGCATTCTGGATCAGTTGTAGCGGTCTGATGGCAGATGCTGGAAGACCAGCCAGCAGAGAATTGCAATAGTCCAGGCGGGACAGGACCATTGCTTGAACAAGGAGCTGAGGAGTAGGTAGTGAGAAAGGGTCGGATTCTCCGGATGTTGTACAGGAAGAACCTGCACGCCCGGGTCACCGTAGCTATGTTCTCGGAGAAGGACAGCCTGTTGTCCATCACCACTCCAAGGTTTCTTGCACTAGTGGATGAGGTCACTGTGGTATCCCCTAGTGAGATGGAAAAATCGGAGAAGGGAGAGGTTAGAGCAGGGATGAAGATTACCTCCGTCTTACCTGGGTTGAGCTTTAGATGGTGGTTGCCCATCCAGCTCTGGATGTCTCTCAGGCAGGCGGAGATACGGGTAGAGACCTGTGTGTCTGATGGGGGGAAGGAGAGAAAGAGTTGGGCGTCATCGGCATAACAATGATATGAGATGCCATGAGCAGAGATGACGGGGCCAAGGTATCTGGTGTAAATGGAGAAGAGGAGGGGTCGGACCCCTCCAGCACAGACACATAGGAGAGGCTGCACTGACTGGTCCAGCAGCACAGACACATAGGAGAGGCTGTACTGACTGGTCCAGCAGCACAGACACATACGAGAGGCTGTACTGACTGGTCCAGCAGCACAGACACATACGAGAGGCTGTACTGACTGGTCCAGCAGCACAGACACATAGGAGAGGCTGTACTGACTGGTCCAGCAGCACAGACACATAGGAGAGGCTGTACTGACTGGTCCAGCAGCACAGACACATAGGAGAGGCTGTACTGACTGGTCCAGCAGCACAGACACATAGGAGAGGCTGTACTGACTGGTCCAGCAGCACAGACACATAGGAGAGGCTGTACTGAGGCTGCAGTTGCCGGGGTGGACTCAGCACAGCAGCCTGTGCCTGGAGTGTACTTTGAAGTGTTCATTTGACATGGGAGGCTTCCTCCACCCACTGGGGGGGGTGGGGTCAGTGCGACAGGAAGGGCAAAACAGAACAAACTTTGAAGTGCCTTGAAAAAAACAATTTCGAGGAAAAGAGAACTTATGGCTCTCATTTCTACCCACTCTTGTAATAAATTTTAAAAAAAGCCTTTTTTGCTTTATGAAGTACCAAAACAAAGTCACAATCTGATTATCCAAAAAAAGAAAAGAATTAGCACTGGTGTTAATACATCTTCTGTACACCTAAAATGTATTTTTGGGTTCTTTTCAAATCAACAACACATTTACACACTGGATTTCTGAGAATGTACATTGCAAGACATTGCACACAGAGAGCACTACCAATAAATTATGAATCTGCCGGTATTCTCCACAACCAAATGCATATAAAGCAAGAAATGCTAATAACTCTATATGCAATTTGAATATGGCATGTGCACTTTATAAACTGTCAGCTCAACAAACATATCAGCTTCATGGTTACTCTCTTTTTAAACTTTGTCACACTGTACAGTATATGGGTTTTGTGTCCCTCTGATACTAAATGTACAAATATGTATGTAATGTAAAGGAAAAATACTTTTTACACTTAAGTGTCCTATATACAACAACCTACCTGTAAGTTTTAGATAAACAGCTTAAAATATTAATTAAACCTACCTACTATATCTAACCTTTACCATGATACACCAAATCCATTAAAATTCTTCGTATTCTTGCATTATTGTGTGAGTCCATTTCATATCTCATGCTTGAAATCTATTTTTTCACGAGTAATTCATTATAGGTTATGGGCAATTTTAGTTGCGGCCTATAATATTCACTCAAACCTGTTACTGGAACACATTCATCCCTATGAAATATTTTCAATATTCCACAAGTCACATATTCAACAGAATGTTGCCTCATTTGAATTTCATGGGAAAAACTAAAATAAGTTCTTATTCTTGTTCTGTATTTTCAAATGAAACCCATGTAGGAAGCTCTGCAGAGGTCCTGGACCTGTATCACTTTCTGTCTGTCTATACAAACATGTAGGCATACATGCGCATGCAATACACCAACATGCAAACAAAAGGCACAAATATATACACACACATAAATATGCACACTTATACAAAAGCAAACATATATACACATACATGCACACACTACAAAAACACTGTATATACATTCACAAATACACAATATAAAAACACAAATGCAATGTACATATCATACACATAAATCTACACATAACACAAAGACATACAAATAATATGCACAAATACACTCAGTGAGCACTTTATTAGGTAGGCTGGTACACCTGCTCATTAATGCACATATTTAATCAGCCAATCATGTGGCAGCACTAAATGCATGAAAGCATGCAGACATGGTCAGGAGGGTCAGCTGTTGTTCAAACCAAATGTCAGAATGGGGAAGAAATGTCATCTAAGTGACTTTGACCATGGAATGATTGTTGGTGCCAGACAGGGTGGTTTGAGTATCTCAGAAACTGCTGATCTCCTTGGATTTTGATGCACAACAGTCTCTAGAGTTTGCTAAGAATGGTGTGAAAAACAAAAAACATCCCGTGAGTGGCAGTCCTGCGGGCAAATAAGCAGGGTCAGAGCGGAAGAGCCAGACTAGTCAAAGCTGACAGGAAGGTGACAGTAATGCAAATGACCAGACATTATAACAGTGGAATGCAGAAGAGCTTCTCTGAACATATAGCGTGTCAAACCTCAAAGTGGATAGGCTACAGCAGCAGAAGACCAATAAGTAAAAAAAAGAAGTCTAATTGCTATCTGTGTTGTTGACTAAATACAGCATTTTTTCTGCAAGGGTGCCAATTCTGGAGCCCACTGTATGTGTACGGTTCTGTGAATGTGTGCATGTGTGTATATGTAATGTGTATGGACATGCTTGTCATGTGTATACATAAGTGTGCATTTGTGTGTATGCATGTGTACCTAGTGTTTATGTAATGTGTGTATGTGTGTACAATTGTGTCAGTGTGCGTGTGCAGTAGACATGTAGTTACAGTTTCAGGTACACATTGACACACTGAATCTGCAGCTTTAGTGCCTCCAGTGGTTGATTTATGTCTTTGTAAGTATCCATTAGACGCCGTCTGGCAGTTTGGGGAGGGGGGGGGGACTGGGGGAGTGCAGGGCCACACAGATGGCTCATTCACACCCCCCAGGGTTGTCTAAGAGAACTTCTTCTGTGCTCATGCTCAGGCTCACACAAGAGAGTAACAGCACTGTTTCTCCCTGATCTCCGGGAACTGCTGTTTCAATGCAGGTCAGCCACGTGCAGTTTGGCAAGGTGTCAGGCCTTTCCTAACGGAATACATTCGGCTCAGAACCTCGGCCCACACATGGACTAAGGCTGAGAGACTGTTAGTTTCTCATTCTTTTGATTCACAAGCTGTTGCCACCTACGGGAAGAGGTGATTGATAGATGCATCTTTTTTAAAAATGAATTTTACCAGGTTTAAAAAATCTATTTTTAGGAAATAAGAGTGAATAATTCAGGCCACATCATTTAGGAGGGCACAGAGAATAACTTGCAGGCATCTATGCTAAAGCTGTATATATTTATATATTTCTTGTATTTTATTTACATACTTTGGAATGACCACTCCTATTGCATCAGACCTGCACAAAATACACAACACAAAATAAAACATACAAACAAGCATTTATACGTATCCTAAAATTAATTGTATATTTTTGCATTTAATGCTATAATGAGTATTTATATAAAAGCACTTGAATCTAATGTTTGAGAGTTTTCATATGATTAACAAATACATTTCATTTTTAAAGCAACTCATATGCCTACATGTTTTTTGTGGAAAAGCACACCCAGGACAATTCTAAATACAATGAATAGTATAATTTTTTTCAAAGTTGTTCTAGAAATTTGTCCGCTTGAAATAAACATTCAACGCCTTGGTAACCCAGTGCTCTAGTGCAAATAAAAAAAACAGTCTACCCCTGATAATGGGTCCAAGTCATGAGCATGCAGCTGTTTTAATGGTTTGTGATGATAGTATTCTTCTGTATAAAGAGAGAAGACAATGCTCTGTGACTCATATAACCTCCTGAGACCCTGCATTCTTTAAGGACATTAAATGTTTGCTTCCCTGATCTCTATACAGTATTTGTATGAATATAAAGGACATTCAATTAAAATAAAATACATATTTTGAAAATGTTACTGCAACATATTTTTACAATAAATACCTGTGCCCCCAGACCTACACCACCAGACCTGCACCACCAGACCTGTGCCCCCAGACCTACACCACCAGACCTGTGCCCCCAGACCTGCACCACCAGACCTGTACCACCAGACCTGCACCACCAGACCTGTACCACCAGACCTGCACCACCAGACCTGCACCACCAGACCTACACCACCAGACCTGTGGCCCTGACCTACACCACCAGACCTGTGACCCCAGACCTACACCACCAGACCTGTGCCCCCAGACCTACACCACCAGACCTGCACCACCAGACCTACACCACCAGACCTACACCACCAGACTTGTGCCCCCAGACCTACACCACCAGACCTGTGCCAGCAGATGTGCATTGTCAGACCTGTGCCTTACATGACACAGATTTTTGTTATGCATAAAATAAATGACCCAGCATTTAAACATTTTGGCCTGCAAGTCTCCCAAGAAACTTCTCAAAGCACATGCTAGGCAAGCTTAACATTCTCTGGCATCATACAATGTGAACAAGCAAACATTGATATTAAAAGTTGTTTTTTTATGAAAAGGGCTTTTATCTTTAAATGCCACATACAGTTAGTAGAAAATGAATTCTCTGGAGAACATGAACTCTGGAATTTTTCATGTCATTAAACTGGTATAAATAGACTTGCATGTGGGCAGATTGGATATCATTAAGAATTTACATTATGGAATAAAATGAAATTATTGCTTAAAGGCCTGGGGGGAACTTACATTGTATGTGAAATGGGATGTTTACACATGCATACTGGACTAAACCTTCCCAAGAATCAGAAAACTCTGATAAAGTTTTTGAAGAGCAGTATATAAATAGGTATATGGGTATTATATATGAACTTACAGTGGATTATTTCTATTTACTACATTTCCACATTCTATTAAACCCATCTTTTAGAAAAGGTGAAAACATACATTATCTATCTCAAGAATAGGTACAAACATTTAAAACGATGTAGCGAAAAAATATAATGGGAAACTGTCATTCATCCTGGTGGATATGGCTTGAAATTTCCTGGCTTTCTCCATGGATGAAGAAAAGAAGAGGAACCCAGGATAAAATTCAGCTTTGGAGCATTAAGATAAGACTGACATTTACTCAGAGAAACTGGGACTGACAGACCACTGAGAAAAATGAAACCAGAGAGACCCACAGTATGGTACAGCATCCTATCTCTTTGAACAACGTGGAGATTGTAGCACAACACGAGACAGGGAGGGTGTGCATGTATCGTGCAAAAGTGAAAACATAAAAGCAAATAATTGTGTGTGTGTGTGTGTATGTGTATGTGTATGTGTGTCTATCATTGTCTACATGTCTGTGTGTGCTATGTATAACACTGCCAGACTTCACAGCATTTGTCAGTAGGATTCACCTATGCCAGGAGGAAAATAATCTGTGTTACCTTTTCCGGTACAGCTCCCTTCAAAAGTATTGGAACAGGAAGGTCAATTCCTCTGTTTTTTGACAATTGAGTTTGAGGTCAAAAGATGTGAATGAGATGACAGATCCAAATTTCAGCTTTATTTTCCTGGTATTTTGTGTCTAGATTGGTTAAACAACTTAGAACATATCACCTTTTGTATCAGACCACCCAGTTTTTAGGTGAGAAAAAGTATTGGAACAAGTGACAGGTGTTTCTTGTTGCCCAGATGTGTCCTGTTAGATTGATTGGTTAAACAATGCATAGTTCTGAATGTCTACTCTTGGTTTTAGCCTTGGGTTTTATCTGTGAAGACTGCATTTGTGTTAGAAAAGATGAACCAACATAAAGACCAGAGAGTTGTCTTTTGGAGAAAAGCAAACCATTTTCAAGTAGGGAAATCGATCAGAGCCATTGCACAAGCATTGGGGATTTGGGCACCCCTGGTTTAAACATCTGTTACAATTAATCTGTTTGTGATTGAAACCTGAACTCTAAATGGTACATGAGAACTTTCTGCAAATTTAAAAAAAAAATTCTGTTTCTAAATTATAAATAAAGGAAAAAGGCCCTGTGCAAAAGTTTGGGAACCTGTTAGATTATTCTTTGTTACTTTTAAAAAAGATGATTACTAAGGCCCAGACCCAGGTGATTTACTCGTTAGGTCTTCAATGAGTCAGGTGAGTGTAATTCCATGGCTGAACCTTTTATTCTGAAGTAACTCCATGCCTTCTGAAGTATCCCACTGTAGTGGCTGTTATGTCTGGAGTTAACAACAATGGGTTCCTCTAAACAGTTATCCAAGGATTTCAGATGGTTCATTTCCACCAAGAAGGAGAAGACTACAAAAGACTCTCTATAACTACCTATTTCCACTGTTAGAAATATTTTTAAGATAAATGGAACTGTTGAAGTCAAGGCAAGGTCTGGAAGACCAAGAAAGATTTCAGATAGAATGGTCTGAGATCTGGTGAGAAATTCTCAGAAGAACCCACACATCACTGCAAAAGAGCTGCAAAAAAAAGTAGCAGGCAAAAGTCTAGCTATTCAAGGGACAACAATGCAACATACTTCATACAACAAAGACATACATGGCAGAGTTGCCAGAAAGAACAACACAAAATTAAGCGTATGAAGTATGCAAAAGAAAACGTTGAGAAGCCTGAACCCTGAAGGTATGTTTGGAGAATAAAGGGTGAAGCCTTTATAGAAAAGAACACCTTGCCAACTGTTAAGCACAGAGGTGGATCCATTATGCTTTGGGGTTGTGTGGCAGCTGGGGGCACAGGAAATATTGTGCGAGTGGAAGGATGAATGGATTCCACCAAATATCAAGAAATTCTAGAGGCTAATGTTCAAAGGTCAGTCCAGACATTGAAGTTGAAGAGAGGTTGGGTATTCCAGCAAGACAATGATCCAAAGCATACCTCGAACTCAACAATGAAGTACCTCCAGGAAAGACGGAGAAAGGTTTTGGAATGGCCACCACAGTCCCCAGACTTGAATATTATTGAAAATCTGTGGAGAGATCTCAAATATGTTGTACATGCAAGGAGGCTGAAGAATATTTCTGAACTAGAGGTGTTCAGCCAGGAAGAATGAATAAAAATTCCAAAAGCGAGAATTGAAAGACTTAGCTGGCTACAGGAAGTGTTTACAAGCTGTTATAGTTGCCTGAGGAGGAGTTACAAAGTATTAACTGACAGGGTTCCTAAACCTTTCCACAGGGCCATTTTCTGTACCCTTAGATATTAATTGTAAAAAACCTTTTGACCAGGGGTGCCCAAATTTTGTACACAACTGGGGAAGGGATGCAATGAGCCAGCCTGGTCCCAGCTCAACAGCGGGAAAGGGGTATAATGAGCCAGCCTGGTTCAGCTCTACAGTGGGAAAGGGGTATAATGAGCCAGCCTGGTTCAGCTCTACAGTGGGAAAGGGGTATAATGAGCCAGCCTGGTTCAGCTCTACAGTGGGAAAGGGGCATAATGAGCCAGCCTGGTTCAGCTCTACAGTGGGGAAAGGAGTGTAATGACCAAGTCTGGTTCCAGCTCAATGGTTGGAAAGGGGTATAATTAAATATTCCAAGGAGGTATTAATTACTATAGTGCTTGTCAGAAATCAGTGCATGTAGTTCTTTACAGTGAAATCACAGGTATAATATACTTGACAATATTTAAGCATCAGTGCCATATTCATTAAGGTAACCCATCAGCTAAAAGGTTAATGCCATGCATGTGGATCACCACAAGAATCTGTCGGATCAAACGATAATAGCAGCTTGTGCAGTTTCTCTCATCAGAAGAGAATTTACTCTATGACAGCAGGCATCCAAATTACCTTTTTGCACGCCATGTTTTATTTTATCCGAAAATAAACATGTGCGCTGATGATATGAATTGGCATTAATTGCCATTTCGTTTCTGCCATGCACTAAGGAAGAGTTCAGTTTTCATTAGTTCCTCTTACAAGCGTGAGATTAAAGAAGAACAACTAAACTAGGAAATTAGCTCTATCAGGAGTGCAACAGCCATTCCACCTGCGTAGGGACCAGGGGCAGAGTCCAGGCTCCGGCCCTCTAAGCCAGGGCTGGCCCACACATCCAGCCCTCTGGCCCCTCAGCCAGGACTGGCCCACACAATTGGGGACACAACATTGGGGGTGACATTGGCTCATGCAGTAAGAGCAGTTCTCTGGCAGTCGGAGGGTTGCCGGTTTGATCCCCTGCCCAGGCTGTGTTGAAGTGTCCCTGAGCAAGACACTTAACCCCTAAATGCTCCTGACAAGCTAGTTGGTACTTTGCATGGCAGCCAATCGCCGTTGGTGTGTGTGTGAATAGGTGAACAAGAAGCATCAATTGTATGCTTTGGATAAAGCCGCTATATACAGTGCATCCAGAAAGTATTCACAGCGCTTCACATTTTGTTATGTTATAGCCTTATTCCAAAATTGATTAAATTCATTTTTTTCCTCCAAATTCTACACACAATACCCCATAATGACGATGTGAAAAGTTTTTTTGAGATTTTAGCAAATTTATTAAAAATAAAAAACTAAGAAATCACATGTACATAAGTATTCACAGCCTTTGCCATGAAACTCAAAATTGAGCTCAGGTGCATCCTGTTTCCACTGATCAACCTTGAGATGTTTCTACAGCTTAATTGGAGTCCACCTGTGGTGAATTCAGTTGATTGGACATGATTTGGAAAGGCACACACCTGTCTATATAAGGTCCCACAGTTGACAGTGCATGTCGGAGCACAAACCAAGCAAGAAGTCAAATGAATTGTCTGTAGACCTCTGAGACAGGATTGTCTCGATGCACAAATCTGGGGAAGGGTACAGAAAAATTTCTGCTGCTTTGAAGGTCCCAATGAGCACAGTGGCCTCCATCATCCGTAAATGGAAGAAGTTTGGAACCACCAGGACTCTTCTGGCCGCCCATCTAAACTGAGCAATCGGGGGAGAAGGGCCTTAGTCAGGGAGGTGACCAAGAACCCGATGGTCACTCGGTCAGAGCTCCAGCGTTCCTCTGTGGAGAGAGGAGAACCTTCCAGAAGGACAACCATCTCTGCAGCAATCCACCAATCAGGCCTGTATGGTAGAGTGGCCAGACGGAAGCCACTCCTTCGTAAAAGGCACATGGCAGCCTACCTGGAGTTTGCCAAAAGGTACCTGAAGGACTCTCAGACCATGAGAAACAAAATTCTCTGGTCTGATGAGACAAAGATTGAACTCTTTGGTGTGAAAGGAGTGGCTTCAGGACAACTCTGTGAATGTCCTTGAGTGGCCCAGCCAGAGCTCAGACTTGAATCTGATTGAACATCTCTGGAGAGATCTGGAAATGGCTGTGCACCGACGCTCCCTATCCAACCTGATGGAGCTTGAGAGGTGCTGCAAAGAGGAATGGGTGAAACTGCCCAAAGATAGGTGTACCAAGCTTGTGGCATCATATTCAAAAAGACATGAGGCTGTAATTGCTGCCAAAGGTGCATCAACAAAGTATTGAGCAAAGGCTGTGAATACTTATGTACATGTGATTTCTTCGTTTTTTATTTTTAATCAATTTGCAAACATTTCAAAAAAACGTCTTTCATGTTGTCATTATGGGGTGTTGTGTGTAGAATTTTGAGGAAAAAAATGAATTTATTCCATTTTGGAAAAAGGCTGTAACATAACAAAATGTGAAGCGCTGTGAATACTTTCCGGATGCACTGTAAATGCCAACCATTTACCATTTTACCATTTACTTAAAGAAGATCTGTGAAGCTGGCATTAGATGGCTAGAAAACATCTGCCTCTTTTGTGTCAATTGTTTTTCAGCGGAAATCGGCAATTTCTGGCAGTAGAAGAAATAGTTTTTGATTAATATTTGCATTTTTGAGCTCTGTTGATGTTTGCAGGTAACTGTAGCATTATATTTGGGAAGGGACTGTTGCTGTTGAGTTTTTGGATTTACATTTTTGGCCCATTGATTGCCACATGGTTTGAAGCCCTAGACCTACCTCAGCACAGCAGCTGACGTGGTACTAACATTTCTGATGCCTGAGGTTATTGTAGAAAATGGGTAAGCATGAAAAGGCATAACAGACCGTTAGGCACACATTGGCACAAGTCTACTACTGTGATTTGGTGTTCCAAATTGACAGATAATAAAATAAGTGCTAAAACAATGAAAAAAGCTGGTGGTAATCTGACTTTTCATTAGTTAATGCATTTGTTAACAACTAACATATTTGTTAAGTGATATTTATACATTAGCAAACCATGTGAACTTATAATTTGTTAGCCATTAACAAGTACATTAACTGACTTTTTCCCTCCAATATGAATTGGTAATAACTAGTGTAGTTGTTCACAGGAATTAATGATGTACAAGTACATTAACAGAGCAGTACAGATTCACTTCTCAGCAGTACTTAGTTAACAACTACATTAGTTCATGCCAGTTCATGGAACCATATTGTGAAGCGTTACCCATAATCTTGGTACGGCAGCCTCGGGTGATAAGGCATTAGAAATCTCTCTGATATCTCGCAGACATCCAGATAGACAGAAACCTGTTTGACGCAACAGGTCCAGCTGCCCCCGCTGTGTGTGTTTTAGGCTCAGTGTAAATTTACTCTGCAATTCTTCAGGCTTTTCAGCAGCCTCACAGGGCGTTCTGAGCAACAGAAAAGAGAGGGAAATGTGCGACATAAAGCACACATAACCTTTGCCGCGACACTACACTGTGTATATTTGTTTGGTAATGTTTGCTTTTAAAATCCATAACAAATCTGTTGCATGTATATGCAAAGGGTTACAATTAAACCTTTACACAGTCTTGTTGGTCTTTATATTTATTTGCTTGCTTATTTATAGATGTGCAAACATTCTGCGTATTTACTCAGGGTGCCTAAAATGGATCAAGCAAAAAAAAAAACAAGAAACACAAAACTGTTTTGTGTTCTAATGATTTTTTTATTGACTTTTCTGCCCCCTATAAGGCTGCACTGTCTTTTAGTTTTTCTTGTAAATGAGTTTCTTAAAAATGTAATTCTCCTAATTAAATAAACAAGACAAACATTTACATCTGTTTGCTATTTAAATTAGACAGTGTGGTTTTGAATTAGAGTGCCAGTATGACTGCATAAAACAACAGACAAATTATAAGATGCAGTTAAGTCATTTGGGCGCTTTTAACCAAAGTGACTTACACACATGTATTTTACATGGGATGGAAAAGAGACATTGGCAAAACTTAAAAAATTGTAAAAATGTATGTAAGAAATATTTTTGTAGTACACAATAACAATACTTAATATAACATATGTATACCAATCATTGCCATCTTTGCTCGTAGCACATTTGATTTTTTTTGCTAATTGGCAGATGTTGCATACCAGAATGTGAAAAAATATCATATTTAGTAATTAATTCTGCATGTGTTTACATGCATTAAATATTTTGCTCATATTCCAGATTACATATTTTGAAGACCTATGTCATAAAAATGTATTTGTGATTTCACAATAAAATATCAAAATTTGGCACAGTAGCAGTTTGCAGGTACTGTTCCTTCTCATTGTTTCCTCTGGCTTTACCTTGCACCTGTAGTTATGATCAATGTTGAACATCTCATTTTGTTTTCACGTATTAAACAAAGATACTCACATTTATCCATTTTTCATATGATTGCTTTAAAGATAAAATGTTCACACTTTCCATCTAGCAGATGCCTAGCCCTTTCCATCAATCTGTTTTTAATCAAATTTCTTTAAATTGAAGAATATGACCAAACGATCAATCTATCGATCCCGGGACTTGCGATTTCAAAATTGCTGTCACATCACAGAAGGAACAGTGTTCCCAGCAGAACCCACTCATTAATTTCTATTAGTTTGTTCAGCTGTTCTATATATCTATAAAACAAGGTTCAAAGGTCTGGTAAACACAGCTTCTGGCTTCCTTTCTACAGGACCCTCCAAAACACATAAGCTGTCAAACCTGCCATGTCCCCTTGCGTCAATACCATGGTCAGGCATCAGCCTATTGACAAGAAGGGCATGCAAGCAGCTTTAGAAAATAGGCCGACCGTTAAACTTCAGAAGTGACAGTTTTCTGTCAAAGCCGACCTTTAAGGTCCAATATCCTTCAAAATGGAGTTTGATATATTCTTTTAAGGGGATTAATAATGTCACTTCTAATGTCATACAATCTCTGAAACCAGAGAAAGCAACCTGTTGTCATGTCCTCCATGCTGATGGGTTCCAGGCTTCATGAACCTCGGAGGATAGATATGAGGGAAATGTACTTTATTGAATTGCCAACGTGCTCAACTCCCATGAAAAAAAAAAAAAAAACACACAGCAAAACCTTATATGATTGGTCCGAACCAGTCAGTCAAAGAGAAGCTCCACCCACTCCAGGGTTCCCCAAGCCTCAGGCCTGCGGAAACGATCGCAGACTGCAGATTACAAAGAGAGTCCATTTCTAAAGGGGAGACTCATTCATGTGTTTGAGGGTGGACGACACTAAACTCGCTCTCCGCCATTCCACAAACTGTAAGACGCAGTGACTATAGCAACGTGCTCTCTACGCGCCCGAGATCGTCACCGATACACACGCACTGAGAAAGTAAATTACCGCGACTGGCTGTTTTCCTCCCTCACTTTACAGCGCTGCGATTCCGCTGGCATTGTGAAGGAGCAGGTCTGTCTAATCACACAGAGCCCGGCACCGCTCCCCCGGGATCTCCCTGCCGAGTTCGCCCAGACACGGGAGGAATAAGCAATGAGGAGGGGAAGAAACTTGTGGAATGTGAATGTAGGAATCAGGCAAACGGAGCGGTGTCTGGCAGAACGGTCTCTCGCCTTGTGTCAAATATTATGTAATCATCTGACTTTGCAAGGGTTGGGAAAGGGGCAGGGAGTCCCTCCCAGAACGATGCCTGTTAATGGTCCCACGAGACAGTGTGACATGGCAACAGACGATTATATCAATAGTTTGAAACCCCTACTCGTTGCAACCATTGCTATAGCATGATGATATTTTTGGATGACCTTTCTGTAAAAATGCTTTGAGTGCAAGGGAGTGCTATACAAATAATAACAAAATAATAATAATAGTAATATCTAGTCAGCCAATCATGTGGCAGGAACTCAATGCAGAACAGCATGCAGACATGGTCAAAAGGTCCAGATGTTGTTCAGACCAAACATCACATTGGGAGAGAAACGTGATCTAAGTGATTGTGACCATGGAATGATTGTTGGTGCCAGACAAAGTGGTTTAAGAGATAGACATTGGCAAACAAAAGACATCCAGTGAACAGCAGTTATGTGGGCAGAAACACCTTGTTAAGGAGAGAAGTCAAAGGAGAATGGCCAGACTTGTTCAAGCTGACAGAAAGGCAACAGTAACTGTGAAACTGAAATGTGACTAAGTGATCGTCACCTGGTCTGACAAATCTGAATTTCTGCTGCGAAATGTAGATGATAGGTTCAGAATTTGGTGTAAAAAACATGAATCCATGCATTCCCCCTGCATCTCATATCAATGTTTCAGGCTGCTGGTCATCTCAAGCTGGTTCCAACAACATAACAGTGTATTCCAATGGCCTCCGCAGTCACTAGATCTCAATCCAATTGCGCACCTTTGGGATGTGGGGAACAGGAGATTCATAGCCAACAAATGTCCAGCCAACAAATCTGCACCATGATACTATCATGTCAGGGGGCAGCCTATACCCTCGTAGCTAAGGTGCTTGACTGGGACCAGGAAGGTTGGTGGTTCAAGCCCCAATGTAGATACAATATGATCAGCTGTTGGGCAAGGTCCTTAACCCCACATTGCTCCAGGAGGGACAGGCCCTTGCCGACTGTATGATGCTTTGGATAACAGCTTCAGCTAAGCTTCAGTACCTGCCCAGTACTAGAAAGGTGTACCTAATAAAGGTGTGTACATACAGGATACAGATATAATAGATCTAAGTGACTTTGAAAGAGGGTTCATTACTAGGGCACAGAAGGTATGCGCTACAGTCACAAAGACTGCTCAACTGGCTAATGTTTAAACAGTGACTAAAGTGACATCTGCATTTAGATCCAAGGGAAAGACATCAGTAAATAGTGTTGGAAATTATAGTTGAAAGCACACGTTTGATGACCGTGGTGCTTGTGCATTCATGTGATATGTAAGGAAAAACAGAAGAGCAACTCTTGAATGTCAGCAAGAACACTTCATTGACAACTACAAACGTATACTGTAGGGCTGCAAACCCCTCAAAGATTTTGTTTGTTATGCTGTGGGGGGCATTCTTCTGGTGTGGTTTGGGTCTACTTGTCCCATATGAGGGAAGGGTCACTGCAAATCAATACAAAGTTATTCTGAGTGATCACCTTTATCTTGTGATGAAAAGTTTATATCCTGATGGCAGTGGTCTTGACCAGGACGACAATGCTGCCATCCACAGGGCACGAGGGGTCGATGAATGGTTTGATGAGTATGAAAATGATATGAAACATACAGTGTACTATGGCCTTCACCAGAGCTCAACCCAATTGTACGCCAATGGGCCAATGGGTCTACAGTGTGGTCTGTAAGTATTTGGACAGTGGTGCAATTTCCTTTGGCTCTGTACTCCAGCACATTGGATTTGAAATTAAACAGTCGATATGAGGTTAACGTGCAGACTGATGATGTTACAAACTGTTTATTTCGTTAAGCATGTTGTTTGGCTTATGTCTTAGACTGTTTTTTCCTTATTTCTGAGCCTCATAACCACTTCCTTGACTGTCATTGGGACAACTCTGGTCCTCATGTTGACAAACGCCAATAACAGCCTAGAATCAAGACTAGATACTGAAAGTGTTCTTATACCTGCACTATGGAAGTGATTGAATACATCTGCCTAACAGCTGAGAAGCCAACTGTCCAATTACTTTTGGTCTCCAAAAATGGGACTTCATATTCACTGTCTTATTTAAGATCGAATGTGCTGAAGTGCAAGGCCAAAATAACACAAATTGCTATACAGCACTCCACCATCATCATCAAAACACATTTTTGGACAAATTGTGTTCCATTCTTCCAGTAGAGTTCCAGAGACTTGTAGAATCTATGCCGAGGAGCATTGAAGCTGTTCTGGCAGCTTTTGGTGGCCAAACAACTTACTAAGACACTTTGTTGGTTTTTCTTTTAATTTGTTACCCGTCTATATACAATAGATCAGTGGCAGCTGGTGGCTTGGAAAACTCACTTTGTGAAACCGAGAATCCTGTGTTTCTCTCAACAAACTAATCCGATTAACACAGTTAGCAATTTATATGAAACATGGCCCAGACCTTATTCAGTTTTGAATCTTTCTGGTGACCTGATTTAGCATTTTTTGGTTATCATGGTTACCTGCGGTGTTAGTCATCCAGCAGTCTTCATCCTCGCAGTTTCTTAATAATTCCGACTATAATTTAAATAAATATATCTGTTCTCGTTAGCAGAGATATGTGAACATAATGTGACACGTCTCAACCAATCACAATGCCATATTTGCCCTAGGTGGTTGGTTATTTTTCAGTGCCATGGTATAAATTGCAAATATTTCATTCTTCCTGATGATTAGCCAGGCTCCATTGATGAATCATTTTACCTGTTTTGGCAAATCACAGATTAGCAGTGAAAAATACACAATAAAAATGTGGTGTTGTCATTGATGCTGTAATAATAGGGATAATAATACATTTGTTATCTTATGACTAAAATTAATCTGTGTGATACTGAGAACATTCGTAAAGTTGATACAAAACTAAATTTTTTACATTATGTAATAAAAACAGTCGCTAGGCCTGCTACAATCCATAAATATATCCTCCCCATGTAAATGAAGATGTAATTTGCCACATTTCCTCTGCAGCTGGACACGACAACAAAAAATATTTTTTCAGCATTGCAATACTTCTCAACCGTCAGTGGGTGAACTTTCGTTGGCTTCTTGCCAGTCAAGTTTCTCTCGTTCTTCTACAATCTCTACATTGTTCAAATAGGGTTCTCTCTCTCCCTATCTCGCTCACAGCACCCTTTCACTACCGTATATGCTTGGATCCTCGGCTTGGATCGGTTCACGACAAAAATAAGAATCAGTGCAAGAAACCAGGCTTTAGATTTAAAGCACCGACCCCCCTTCCCTGAAACAGCTGAGGATGAGGATACGCAAAAGTAGAGACCTGAAATCGTTCGCTATATTCCCAAAGTTTCTTTATTTGTCAACGCGTGGAGCGCTGTTTTTATTGTGCTACGAGATGTTGACAGGTCTCGCTCCGTACATCCAAACATCTATGCATTCAGCAACAGAAACACAGAAGCTACAGTAGTAGCCATTTCGCCAAACCATAGCTCTTTTGCATGCAAGGTACGGAGGTAGGCGTCAGGACTAGGCTGTACAATGCGACCCCACAGAAATACGTGGGCGCAACACCACCAGCAGTCCCAGGATAATATAGGGACTTCCACACTCAGACTATAGGTGGATGGTGACATCGAGCCTCTTTTGGAAAATAAGAAAATGTAATCAAAGATATAGATTTATTCATTATAATCATAATTATATCATTCATTATAACGGCCATGGAATGGTGAATGGTCAACTCATCTCAATCTAGCTGCTCAAAAGAAGAAAGGGAAAGAGCGTTCCGCTTGTTATGTTATAAAAAAAAACGTTTAATATTTATGTTCAGTGCTCCAGCACTATGTGGGTAGGATTTTTGTTTACCAGAAGTAGCATGCAATAAGAGCTCCGCTCACCAACCTGAGCCATAGTATACAAGTCTTTTATAGATCAATTACTTCATTTAGTGATAAATCTACTCTTTTTACAGTCTTAAAACATGCACTAAAACTACTTATGTAGTAGCCCTATTTCAATCCGACTGATCACACAATCATGTGTCTGAGAGCATTGTCTTCCCTGCCACTTGGGAACCTAGGTGTTTCAGATGTAGCCTGTTTACTGATCATAAGGACTGTCGCTAGAGGAGTCAAAGGTGGTGACGATTCTAGGGGCCCACACACAGCTGGAGAGGGCCCACAAAAATTCCAGTAGGATTTACTGGGGGATAGGGGGGCCCAGAGCAGTATTTCAGGGGGCCCAGAATTCCTAACTATGCCCTTGTTCATCATACAGGGCTCCTTATTTTTGTTTTTGAAAATCTGAACATGAATGAATTTGTCAGGCAACAGTTTTTGAACATTGTGGTTTTTTAAAATAAATGTTTCCTGGGGGAAGGTGTTTCTATTTCCCACACAGACCGAAAAATAATTAGAAATATCAATCATATTCAATTAAATAAATTTTATTCTTTGTGGTCACAGCAAAGTAAATAGCTTTTTTTTGGATAGCTTGTTCTACCCTTCATTTGCCTCAAGTAATTGGAACATTGAAATTTTTCGGAAGATAACCCTTCAAGCCTTCAAGACTGACCTTGTAGTCTTTTTTGCGTCTGAAGTTGGAATCCTACGTGCGTGTGAGCGATCAGAGGGCACGGAGAGTTTAAGTGCGCTTTACGTGTCAGCTCCCTCACCGTGCGTGCCTGCGTGCGTTTGCAGAATAATAATAAAAACAAGCGTGAGTATGTGAGCGTGAGATTACCCCACTCACACCGAATGTGTATGCCGTGCATGTATGTGTGTGTGTGTGAGAGAGAGAGAGAGGGAGGGGGAGGGAGAGGGAGAGAGAGAGAGAATGAGAGAGAGGGAGAGGGAGAGAGGAAGGGGGGTGTGCGGGGGAGAGAATGTTCCGGGTTATCCCCGCCCCGCCGGCCCTGGCGCTCTGATTGGCCTGCGTTTCCATGGCGACGGCAGCTCTCGGCGGCCCGGTGAAGCAGCAGCTGCAGAGCTCCACCGGCAGCGCCGGCGTGCCGTGGGTTCACATCCCCTCAGAGCCGCCCAGAGCCTGATGAGCAGACGCCCAGACACGGAGCTCAGGCACAGCCACAACTTCAGCTGCAAGCCAAGGAGCCTGGAGAGAGGGAGCGAGGGAGAGAGGGAGGGAGAGAAGAGAGGGCTGAGAGGAGAGCTTGAGACGCAGAGAGAAGGAACGCACGGAGGAGAGTGAAGAGAGAGGGAACGAGGGAGGGAGAGAGGGAGGGAGGGAGGGAACGAGGGAGGGAGGGAGGGAACGAGGGAGCGAGGAGGGGGCTGAGAGGAGACACGGAGAAAGTGAAAGAGAGCGTGAGACGCAGAGAGAGGGAGCGAGGGGGCGAGGGAGCAAGGGAGAGAGGAGGGGGCTGAGAGGAGACACAGAGAAAGTGAAAGAGAGCGTGAGATGCAGAGAGAGGGAGCGAGGGGGCGAGGGAGCAAGGGAGAGAGGAGGGGGCTGAGAGGAGACACGGAGAAAGTGAAAGAGAGCGTGAGATGTGGAGAGGGGGAATGCATGGAGGAGAGTGAAGGAATGGGTGGGGAAATATTAAAGGAATAGAGTAAATAGGAAGAAAGGAAAGGAAAAGGATATCCGAAGAGCTGAAGTGGGGAGTGAGAGGGAAGAGATGGAAAGCAAGACTTCAGAAGAAGACTATAGAATAGGAGACCAGCAGGACACCAGGGAAGGGGATTTGAGAAATGATGTCTCCTTTAGATGTTACTGTTCAAAGAGGAATCTACTGTTGTTTCTAGAAGTTGTGCTTTGTTTCTAGGATAATGGAAAGGGGTCATTGAGAAAAAATGGCAATCTGCAATGTCTGTCTCCATGAATAACCCTATAACAGCTGTCATCTAGAAATCTGTAATCTTGAAAACATTACAGATATCTAACCAAAGCTACTGTATTTCTGCTAATTTTGTGACATGTCCAAGAATCACAATTACAATGTTTTAAACAAAGATAAAAATGAAATTTTTAGCTAATTTTAGGTTTTTAAATCAGTCCTAGGGGAACCCCATGGATGCTAGTTTTAGTTCCAACTGATTATTGATTAATTAAAGTGGTTGAACACGTGTTAAGTTTGTTTATAATATTACCATAAACTTGATTATACAATGCGGGTTTGGCTCAAAATCATTTGCTTTGTCTTTGAATTCTACCAAATGGTTAGTTTTAGTTTTTGGCCATGTTTCCATACTTTCATCAATAAGAAGCCTGTTGATTCACATTCCCTTTATGTAATCCTTTGCAAAATAGCAGAATGTGAATATGGGACTTTTTGACATGTACAGCTTTTCTAACATAATGTGCCTTCAGCAGGTATTGTAAATAATCCCTCAAAACATGAAGAGCAGAAATATGAAAAATGGATAGCTTGTTAAAATTCTGGGATGGCAATTGTGGTTGGAACGAAAAACCAACAGGTTCCCCAGGATAAATCTTGAGAACCACTGACATTACATTAAATTAATATAACAAAAGATACACGAATATCCAACATCATGTGTAAGAATTTATGGGGCAAAATAAAAAATATGAAGCAACCAAATGTAATTTTGAAGCACTATAAACCTTGCTTGACATGTGCACAGCTGGACATGGGCTCTACAAGTAAATGCAAGTTTTATTGATAAATCTTTGAATTTGATAGATATAACACCAGACTCCTCTCCCTACTCTACTGCAATCACATATACACTCAGTGAGCACTTAGGTCTGTTAGGTACATTGCATGTTCAGAAATGTTCTAAAATATCAGGATTTCTGAGAGACTCAAACCACCCTGGCTGGCACCAACAATCATTCCACGGTCAAAGTCACTAAGATTACATTTCTTCCCCATTCTGACATTTGGTCTGAAAAACAGATGAACCTATTGACCATGTCTGCATGCTTGCATGCATTTTGTTGCAGCCACACTGATTGGCTGATTAAATATGAGCATTTACTAGCCGGTGTACAGGTCTACCTAATAGAGTGGTCATGGATTGTACTACCACAGTGATAGCAGCAAGGTGATGTGGAGGTGTTGAGTTGCTGGGGGTACAGATAGGAAAGTTATGTTTTTGCTGAAGGAGTTGAAAGGACCAGCACAAGCTGTCCCAGCTCTACCCAGGCTGAGTCATCCCGTGCAGTGCCATGGCCCTCCAGAGGATTACTGCCTCCCTGGATCCTTCTGTTCAACTCTGTTCTCTCTCTCTCTCTCTCTCTCTCTCTCTCTCTCTCTCTCTCTCTCTCTCTCCCCCATCTCTCTGTCCTCTCATCTGTCCCGCTCCTTCCTTCTCTCCCCCTCCCTTTCTCACTCTCTCCTGCTTATACCCTTATCTCTCCCTCTCTCTTCCTCTATCCTTCTCTCTACTTTTTCCCTGCCTATCTCTTCATTTCAAAGTTCCCTCTCCCCTGTCCCTGTGGTCCTCAGTATCGCTGATGCTGCGCTCCCATGTAGGCACCCTGATCTACATGGAGACTCTGGGGTTTCACATTCAATTAAACAAAGAAAGAGAAGATGAAAAACTTCCATGTTCCTGAATTTCTAACCCCCGCAACCCCCCCCCCCCTCCCCCGCCCCACCTATCCTCAGTATCTATTCGCCCTGCCCGGCACCCAGACCAACGCACCCACATGGCAGAGACTAATTATCAAATCTACAGTAGAACCCCATGGGGGCCCCCTTTTGTGTTTTGTGTCCCACATATCTCTCTCCAGACATGTCCCATGCTCCTTTGTTCTGACTGTGTGATCAGCCAGGCAGGGGGTCTGACTGTGGCTCAGAGAAGAGCAGGGGTGGTTGGATTAATTGCCCCCTGGCTGTGTCTCAGCGTACCCTGCTTGTGCCCTCAATGCCAGGCCCACCACACATCGCCACTGAGGCACCAGTTCCCTCATTAGCTCCACACCCCACAAGCGGCCTCTTTCACCCCGTGGAGAAGAGAAGAGGTAGCTGGTGATTTTTCCCCAGTAAGAAAGGTGTGTGGTTTGCTGTTTGGCCAGAAAGAGTGGCATGATTGACTTGTTATACCTGAAAGTGCGGCACTATTATTTAAAATTTAGCACCCCATGATTGGCCATTTCAGAGGACGGAGCAAAAAGCAATGCATGGTTGGCTGCTGCTCTAGAAAGAGAAAGATCGGCTACAGCATCATCCATGGACGGAGGGTTTCAGTTGCTGGGTTAGCCCATGCAGCCTGTTATTGTGTTCTTATGGAGAGAGCCTGTCAGCTGTTCAATATTTGAAAATCAAAAATTGTAAAGGAAATTTCCAAAAACAAAAAGTGGAGTATGTATGTGTGTGCATATGACGACATGTGGTTGTGTGCGTTCATGAGAAGCAGAGTGACAGAGCTTGTGTGAATGTGTGCGTGTCGGTGAGCGCACTTGTATGTCTGAGGTGTGTAGAGAGAGGGAGGGAGAGCGAGCCAGAGAGGCGATAACAGGTCTGTCCAGGCGCGACCTGTTTGGCGTGTTGGCGCAGAACACCAGCGTACAGGCGCCCACATGAGACGGCGCAGTATTCCTTCCACATGTCAGCAGCCGTGAGTGAATGCGACAGCAGAAAAACCTGACGCCGCCTGTAAATTTGGCTGCCTCCCGGCGCACTGGCCCCCCGCTGCCCGTGCTGAAAATGAGAGAGAGTGCGTTCCGTCATATAGAAGGGCGTTAGAAACTGCCCCCGTGTCTCTCGTAAATGGTGTCTCCATCTAGCTTTAAAGTGTCATTACTACACGTCTTGTTGATAATGGCTGTCTAAGTGCTGGTCCAAGGATCGGCTTTCTGCAACATGCCAAGGCAACCTACGCCACCTACATGCTGTGGTTGGATCTCGTATGTGTTGGGCTTATTTAATTGTTTCTGTATGAGTGGGCACTGTTGTGCAAAAAATGTAGGATGTTTCTGCAGCATTGTTATTAATAAATAACATTTTATTAGCATAGCTACTTTTACAGACTGTCACAAGTGTAAAGAATACACTTTCTGCTGATTACAGAAACAAACACCTGCGGTGCTAGTCTTTCAGGACTGGACTTAACTTTTGATTCAGCACCAATCACATTCCCAGCCACAACACAGCCAGACTAGAGATATGATTGGCTCACTGAATTAAAGGCCCAGCTTCTAAAGACACAACAAACACACCTTTTGCAAGCAGTGCTGGGTAGCATGTTAGCTCACTTGCAATCATATCCAGAGTAGCTTTTCAGAAAACTGTGAAGGATGATTCTTGGGATTTGTGCTAAAAGATGTATCATGGCTGAAACTGTAGTGGATGTAAGCTGTGCTCAGGTGCCCTCTGGAAGGCCTGGGTATGTTATTACCCATTTGGCTGAGACTTTTATCAAAGCAACTTACAGTTGCTCCAGGGGAGGATTGTCCCCTTAACCCTGCACTGCTCCAGGGAAGGATTGTCTCCTGCTTAGTCTAATCAACTGTATATCGCTCTGGATAAGAGCATCTGCCATTAATGTAATGTAATGTATTGTAATGTAATGATTAGACTAAGCAGAAGACAATCCTCCCCTGGAGCAATGCAGGGCCTTGCTCAAGGGCCCAACGGCTGTGCGGATCTTACTGTGGCTACACCGGGGATCGAACCACCGACCTTGCGGGTCCCAGTCATGTACCTTAACTGGGGGC
Organism: Conger conger; assembly: GCF_963514075.1. Lineage (NCBI taxonomy): Eukaryota > Metazoa > Chordata > Actinopteri > Anguilliformes > Congridae > Conger > Conger conger. Next base: position 28,721,596 of record NC_083771.1, read on the forward strand.
TGGAGGACACTTTCACAGGCCAGACGGAGAACAGGGAGGAATCGCGCTGCTGGGAAAGATAAAGGGAAGGGAGGATCAGGGATGGTGGAGGAGAAGGAAGAGATCAACAGATCCAGACATGTTGCTTATTGGTATTTGCACAAAGGGCCCCCTGACATTGGGTGATGTGGGTGTGTGTATGAGGGGAGGCTCAGCTGGAGAGAGGTAGATGGTACTGAGAGAGGCCTGTAAGCGTAGTGGTTAAGGTACATGACTGGGACACACAAGGTCGGTGGTTCTAATCCCGGTCTAGCCACAATAAGATCCACACAGCCGTTGGACCCTTGAGCAAGGCCCTTAACCCTGCACTGCTCCAGGGGAGGATTGTCTCCTGCTTAGTCTAATCAACTGTACGTCGCTCTGGATAAGAGTGTGAGCCAAATGCCAAATAATGTAATGCAATGTATATGGCTTGGTTGGTGAGCTCCATTATACAGTATGAGAAATAAATCATTTTCACTTACTAAAAGAATATGTACACTTCAAAATCAAGAGTGCCAGTTCAGGTATATCATCTTTCATTGCAATAAATAAGAATAGGTTGCATGGATTAGCCACATCATATAGCAATGCTCATAGGACATGCCAATACCAGCAGTCCCTGGTATAAAAAAACATATGCTCAGGGAACAAAAAAAGGGTCAAATAAAACTTTTCTTTTTTGATGATACTGCTTTTACCGTCAGTCAATTCAACATATTTGAGAGTTGATTGAGAGTCGAAAGTCTCCCCTGCATAAAAGTATAGAAAATAATCCAACAATTAGGAATAAGAGTTATTCAATGGAGAATAAAAGGAGTACTTTTGATACAAATGGTGTTAGGCTTCAAAGGGTTAAACTGCTTACTAACCCTTTCCTCATGCCTTAAATCAACAATACTAGAGACAGAGCCTCATTAAATTAAGAAAAACACAAGCATTTATTCCCAGATATATTCATTCTCCCATCACAAGAATAACTACTGAATGGTCCTCTATAATGTAATATAAGATTGGTGAACATATTTGGGGAGTCACCATTCCTCTATGCAATTTTATTTTTAAATGATCCTTTCAAGATTGAGATGGCCATTGTAAAAATGTTTTGTCTATTTTCTTGGTTGATTTTTGTGGTGTGCTTGGAATCATCGTCTTTTGGAAAGATTGTTTCGTGGTCAAACTTGAGCATAGTAAGATACTAGGTTTGTGGCTCTTGGCCATTGGTCCTTGCGGGAGCTCTCTGGTGGCCATTGGTCCTGTGGGAGCTCTCTGGTGGCCATTGATCCTTGTGGGAGCTCTCTGGTGGCCATTGGTCCTTGAGGGAGCTCTCTGGTAGCCATTGGTCCTTGAGGGAGCTCTCTGGTAGCCATTGGTCCTGTGGGAGCTCTCTGGTAGCCATTGGTCCTTGAGGGAGCTCTCTGGTGGCCATTGGTCCTGTGGGAGCTCTCTGGTAGCCATTGGTCCTGTGGGAGCTCTCTGGTAGCCATTGGTCCTGTGGGAGCTCTCTGGTAGCCGTTGGTCCTTGCGGGAGCTCTCTGGTGGCCATTGGTCCTGTGGGAGCTCTCTGGTGGCCATTGGTCCTGTGGGAGCTCTCTGGTAGCCGTTGGTCCTTGCGGGAGCTCTCTGGTGGCCATTGGTCCTGTGGGAGCTCTCTGGTGGCCATTGGTCCTGTGGGAGCTCTCTGGTAGCCGTTGGTCCTTGCGGGAGCTCTCTGGTGGCCATTGGTCCTGTGGGAGCTCTCTGGTAGCCATTGGTCCTTGCGGGAGCTCTATGGGAGCCCTTGGCCATTAGTCCTTGAGGGAGCTCATGATTCCCCTGACCTTAAACATTTTTTTTTCTTAACTAAAATCTAGAAATGGAAATGGGCTCAATAATGAGATATTCTTAATAGGTAAGGTAACTTACCCTATATATTGCAATTAATTATTAGGTAAATATACACTTTAATTTTATTTTGAAGAGTATGATGAAATTGCAAGGTATTGCAAAGATTACCATTCATATTTTCTCATTCTCATCTTTTGTTTTCGTGTTCATTTTTGTGGGCTATTTTTCTTCGATTGGCTTTACTGCAGATCACATCCCGGAATTCTGATTAATGAATGATGCCAGTATTTAAGCATTGGTTTGCTATGAACAACAGACAGATGATGTAGAAATTACAGCTATATCAGGAAAGATAAAACTAAATTCAGCCATCATGAATCACGATCATCCCCATGACAAACAGGATATTTTGCAGAGTTGTCTGTTTGTCCCCCAATGTGGTGATCATCTGTATGCATTCCTGAGCCAAGATACATGTCATCATTTCCTGTGCTGAGTCTTAAAAATAAAGCCTTTCTATATCTGTTAGTCTTTGTTGGCCTTTCAACCAAAGAATGACTTGACAGCCTGCAGTCTCTCAGTATTTCTTTCTTCCGGTTTCTGTTCCTGCATCATAACCCTTCACACGACCTCCAGATTTCCCCTAAAATTTGGAAAGGTCACAGATGGTCACAGTCATGGTGAAGTTCACACAAACACACACAGCCTTACTCGTATCAGATCTCTTACTATGAATGGCTATAATGAAAAATAATCTATAAAGGTTCCTTCTTCCAGGCCATAATTCTTCACATGAATATCAAATCATTTTCTTCCTATAGTTTTCGAGCTCTAGATCCTGACAAGTATCTTAATTCAATCAATATTCATCCTTCGCTTTGACTTATGAGTAAATTCAAGTGTTACACATTAAAAAAGTGACAACGAATGCGAATCTCAGTCCATATTTCTGAAGGATGGTGAAACTGACACTGATATTTTGAATTTCATTGAGTTTCCAAGTTAAGGACAATTGTTGTCACAAATGTGTATTCTTTAACTTTAACAAGATTTAGAGCACAACGGCCTTGATGTATTTGAAATACTTTTCTTCATCCCAGTGGCAAAAGCTTGTTATACTGTTATACGTTAAGCTTGTTATACTGTAATAAGTGAAAGCTTACACTCTTATACGTTAAAGCTTGTTATACTGTTATATGGTAAAGCTTGTTATACTGTTAAACGTTAAAGCTTGTTATACTGTTATATGTTATGCTTGTTATACTTTTATATACGTTAAAGCTTGTTATACTGTTATATGTTAAAGCTTGTTATACTGTTATGCTTGTTATACTTTCATATATGTTAAAGTTTGTTATACTGTTATATGGTAAAGCTTGTTATACTGTTAAATGTTAAAGCTTGTTATAATGTAATATGTTAAGCTTGTTATACTGTTATACGTTAAAGCTTGTTATACTGTTGTTATACATTCCATTCGCCATGTCTGTAACTGATGTGGCTTCAAACTGACGTTTGAAGGAGCAAGGGCATTCCATTTGCCTAATTTATGTTTTCTTGATTTTCTTGTCTCTTCTTTTTCTTTCATCTTTTTCTAGCCTCTCCTGATGGGTGGAGCTAGAGGCAAGAAAAGGAGTAAAGAAAAGGAAAAAGCGTAGAAAAATAAGAGATTGGAATGAGCCCAATGTGTTGGGTTGTATGAGGTAGGCTATTAGGAAAGTTGGACAGTGCCCGGCTGCAGGCTGGCAGAACAAAATCCCAAATAGCTAGGCCTGAAGCTTAAAAAGGCATACACGACACAACATGTCATTCGATTACATTACAGAGCATTTAGCAAACGCTCTTATCCAGAGCCACGTACAGCGAAGTGACCAAAAAGCACAGAACAGAGGCATGGTGGCTCACATTGTAGTGGACTAGGCTATTTATACAATGTGTATGTTATTAATTTACAGATTTCCCAACTCATCACTGGGCTAGGAGTTTGCTGTTGGATTGCTAGGTAGTATTGCTACAGCCGAGACCATACCAAATTAATCATACTAGCTGGCTAAAAATCTCTTGTAATAGAATCAACATGTTGACACCTTTGGTCTCCGCAAAATCTCAACACTACAGGGAAAAATGTGCAAACAATATCCCCCCAATCTACGGCATCAAGATAACCAAGAATGATTAGGCCTAATCCTCAAGATTGCTATAATGTGGGGATCATAAAAATAAAAATAAAATCACTGTACAACCTATTTCTTATCCATAGTAAGCCATTTTCAAGATAATACAAATATTTAATTGAAACACCTCACCTACCTATAATAATTTTGGATCCTGAAAATGATCTGGTTTTGCATGAAGAAATGCATGCAGATTACAGTTATCCTTATCAGAAATGGCATGATCAAAACTAAGAAAATGTAGCACCTTACTGTGAGTGTGTCCACCTTGTTCATTAAAAACTTCATTCTGCAATTAAAGTCCTGGGGAATAGTGCTTTCACACTTCTCCCAAAAACTTCCTAAGAATGATCATCTATCCTGCCAGCTTCAGCAAAGATTTATCTCTTCTATAAGCATCAGAAAAATGCAAAATACATGTACACACGCTGATACATACATATTTAATATTGATCTTTCCATAATTATATTCATACAATTGTGCTTTCTTATTTCAGTGCCAGAAACGTGCCGATTGTCATTGTCATCCGGTACTGCAGTAACAAAACCTTGAGGTTAAGTTCATACTCTTTTTATTAGGTTGGACACACACATCAATCATCATTGGCTGCCAAATCAAACCCAGAGAGCCAATTAAGTGTGATGGGGGTCTAACAAAGGTCAGTAGTAATTGTTTTACTCTTACCTTTTTTATTAAACGTTCATTACCCAGGTTTAAGAACAGGGGACTTTTCTCATCTATCTCCACCAAAACTGCTATTGTCAGCACGGGAAAGGCTGCAAATCTGTGAATGAAAATCCCACACCCTTGTGGGCTGTGAACAGGTGTTCTAAAGTGTCGAGGACAGGGTTCCAAAGCCGATGAATGCACGTGAGAATTGTAGATGAGAGCCGGCGCTCTCCAAGTAAAATTCCTCTCTGGGAGTCATCACACCTGTCTCCGCTTTAACACAGTGACTGTGGATTACTCATTAAGAAAAACGTTACCTTACATTGCTACAGAAGCGAGAGATCAATGCATCTGGGCAGAGTCACAATAGAGGTAATTATGGTATGGAGAAAAAGGACTGTATTTTGATTTGGCAAAACATTAAATTAACCCTGACAAATATATTTGACTTTGTATGCAGAGCTAGCACACTGTAATTTGAAATTCATCGTTTTCTGTGGCTATGGTTATGATACTACTTTTTAAATAATTAACAAAGTATACTAATGATATAGAGACATGGCACTGACTTCCGTGTGGAACAAAACACTTTTAATGTACAATTTTGTAAAAATGTAATGAGGAATATATTGTGAAGCAGCTTGAGCTACTTCAGCAGGGTCCTCAGCTCTCCCATTCAGGTCAGGAGAAACTCCACCCCACAGCTAACAAATAGCAGTCGAGAGTTGTGCTCTGAAATCAGAGTAATAGATTAATTGTAATATTTACATTTACATAAGCAACTATATCAAATAAGAAATCAGTTGAATTCTGTTTCTACGGTGGCAATATGGGGAATCGCAAAGGATAGAGAATGCAATGAGTTCTGAAGCCAATAAGATGTTGGGGATGACTAGGTGATCAGATCTAGAGAGCTAGTTTTCTAGGGAATCTGACCATGGTGGTGGTTTGTATGTGAGGTCTGCTTGACCAATGTGAAAACTGGTTAAAGGTTCACTTCCCCTATCCCAAATAATTTCATCTTTCAAAATATGAGCTCACAGATAGTGCTGCAGTACTACTCACTAAAGACCAGCATTGTGGGAATGTATTTGAGCTGAGGAGGCATGACAGGGCATGTCGCTGTCTCTCTGAGCCCCTTACCTGCACAGTCAGGTAAATCTGCTCATGCTCCACTATGAATGAGGCTTATTTTTTTATTTAAAAATGCAGGATTTTTTCAGGTTTTATTTTCCATTTCAGAAAACTGGTGAAAATCGGAATAAAAATATGATATTAAAAAAGAAAAAAACAGGTGAAAATTGGATTATAATAATGCATATTTCCGGGATAAATCTTTTATTTTAATTTTAAACATTGTCCTTTCTTTTAACTGTAGGCTTTGTTAATGCACATTTAATGACGTTCGCGCAGCATGTTTGAGTTTTCTCCACAGATTTTCAATGATATTCAAATCTGGGGACTGTGAGTTTGAGGTATGCTTGGGATCATTGTCTTGATAGAATTATCAAACCTCTCTTCTACTTCTAGACAGACTTTCAAACATCAGCCTCTGGAATTTCTTAATATTGGTTGGAATCCATTCTTGCCTCCATTCGCACAATATTTCCTGCGCCCCCAGCTGCCACACAACCCTAAGGCATAATGGATCCACCTCCATGCTGAATAGTTGGCCAGGCGTTCTTCTCTACAAAGGCTCCAGCCTTTTTTTCCAAAAGACCCTCTTGGTGGTGGCCAAAAAGTTCAAGTTCAAGGTTTCGTCAGTCCAATGCACATTGTTTCAAAAGGCTTCAGGCTTCCCAATGTTTTCATTTTGTGTTGAGGTCGTAGGAAAGGCTTATCTCTGGCCATGTAGGTCTTTGTAGTTTAAAGTACAGTATGTTGTATTGTTGTCCTGGGAACAGCTAGGCATGTGCCTGCTACTTTGCAGCTCTTTTGGAGTGATGTGTGGGTTCTTCTGAGCATTTCTCACCAGGTCTCAGTCATTCTATCTAGTTTTCCAGACCTTGCCTTGACTTAATTTATCTTCCAAGGTTTCTGACAGTGGAAATAGTTTGAAATGTTGAAAGATTTTTGTAGCCTTCTCAGCAGCAGTCTTGTTTTAAAATGAGGAAAAGGGTCTCATGTTCTGTTCACCAAGATATTCATTTCAAAAGGCTTTTTGAACAGGGGTGTCCAAATTTTTGCATACGACTATAAGTATGACTCCAAGAGTCGATAGAAAGGGTACGAGGCAGGAACTGTAAATACTCATATTTCTGCAAATATTATTCTGCAGAAGGGGTATCAGTTAACACACAATGTATGTCCACACACGCACACGCACACACAATTCATCTCCAGATTTTAATCCCAACAGCTTCTCCATTCAATCCTTCTCAACCCTTTTACCTTGCCCCACCCGATTATGTATAACTTCTTTTTTTTTAAGAGCCTGTGGTTTCATTTGATGTACTTTAATGCTCAGTCTGATATTTCTGTTGGTGTGTTTATAACATAATGTTCAGAGCGGTTGACAAGCTGTCAGTTGAGTCTGCAGTTCTTGCACTTGCTTGCTCCTGGGACTCTTCTTTCCCCCTCTGGGGAACTGCTGCACTTTGATCCCTGATCTCTACACCTGTGTTTACATTGTACGCTGCTCCTGATAAGTGTATGCTAAAAGCCAGTGAGGCAAAGACTTGCAAAGCTGTACCTGACAAAGACCTTTGCTAGTCAAAACTTGGCTCAGAAAGTCCTGTTTTTGTGTGTGTGTGCATCCAACACATACGGCATACAGTATCTCCTCTTTATCTGGAGGTAGATCTAGTCTTCACTTCATCGGGGATGAGAGCGGATGTGTGTGATTGGTTGGAGGGCGAGCTGTAAAGTCTTATTTGCCAGAGAGTCACAGACAGTGCGCAGTACGTGCTCTGATAGAGCACCCTAGTGAACGCAGTTCTTTTTTGGGGACACAGCTGGTGTGGTCAGAGATGAATGGCTTGTCATAATAACATTGTGGGGTGTCAATAACTGTGCTAGATCATGGAGGTTGCGATTAATAGGCCTAATTGTGGCCATATCCGTCAGTGTCAGGTCATGGCTGGTTAGCTGTGAAATTATTGTTTTAATTACACCTTTAATGAGCGCCTCTCTTTACGTTAGTTTTATTTACTTCTCATGCCACCCCGCCCCTTCCTGCCTTGTCCCACCCAATGCCTCTATAGGACTGGCAACCAGTGACTCCAAAAGATAAACAGACGGACAGATGGACAGACAGGACTAAAAATTAACGAATGCCGGAGAGGAGAGAGAGAAACAAAGAACGGACGGATGAAGAAGAAAACGAGGGAGAGAAGGAGAGAAAAAAGAGAGAGAAGAGGGACCGGAGAGGCAGTGCGGTTTCCGAGGAGCACAGCGGTCTGTTTCTAATCACTCGACAGCCAGTGATTTCTCTGCATCTGGAGGGGGAAGCACAGAGCTAAAAATAAAAAGGGAACAGACACAACCTATGCCTATCGCTCAGCCGATTGGCCAGTTAAAAATGCATACAATTACTTCAGTACGCCACCGAGAGCAGGCTTCACATTTACATATTTATACGTGAGGGGGCTGGATGGGTGAAATGGAGAGGGAGAGGGAGAGGGAAAGAGAGACGGAGGGAGGGAGGGAGGGAGAGCGTGGCTGAGAAAGGCTGATGCATTAATCTTTAAACACTCAACATGCAAATTTATAACGGAAAGCGGTAGGGAGAGAATAAAAAAAGGAAATTAGAATAAGAAAAGAAAATATTATTTAAAATCCTTTTGGCAAATTGAATTGGAAAAATAGCCACACGGTACTTAAAAATTATGATTTTCCTATAGACCAATATAGATTGTTGTGTAAGATTTCAGGTCATTATAAATTATTTTTTCTTTTTTACGTGCTTGAATTTCCTACATGGCATCATATTAAACAGGGTATGCAGAACCTAATGTATTGTGTTTTTCAGCGAATGAACCCAGTACGTATATGGCCACAGTACTGGAGACAGGTTTTGTTAACCTGAGTAGCTAGCTCTAGTTAGTTTACATTTTAGGAACTCGACAGGTGCAGCAGGCTTTTCTGGTGAATGACCAGTAAAAAACTACTATTTCAGGTTCCATGTGGCACCGATGGCCAATAGCGAGCCAGCCACGAGCAGCGGCAGTCGTCAGGGATACGTAGAAAGCAGGAGAGGCCTCACGCTGATGCCGTTGAGGCGTGGTAAACAACTGCAGCCTGGTCTTACAGCAGATTCCCCACAGTCAACCCAGATGGTCAACTCTTGTGTTTCCTCTCCTCGGTACTTCCTTTCTCTAGCCAGCTTGTGATAGCCGAGTCATATTCAGGAATTTTCGGAAGATTACAGAGCGTCTATTGCCGCTGGCACTGTCCAATAGTATCACACTCTTTCATCAATATTCATAGGATGCATCCAACTTCCAATGTTTCAATGTGGGGGTTGCAGGGCTCTGTAGAACACCATCCAGGTGTGGTCTGAAGGAGAGTCCTCACCTTCCTTAAATCGACAGGCCCCCCACCCACCCCCACTCCTGGCCTCCCTGCATGTGTCAGACAGATGTTTGCGTGTAACCGAACCCCCGGACATGCAGAAAACATGCCTTTAATGGGAAGCACATGGGGCGAGGGAGGGAGCGCAGTGGAGAGCGAAAGAGAGAGAGACAAAGAGAAAGGGAGGAAGGGGGATGGAAAAGGAGGCAGTGTGCACAGTGGAGCATTTGAGGTGTACATGCACAAGCGTGGGGTTCATGCACGCGCCTGACGTACATGCACACGCGTGGCGTAGCGCTGACCGTGAGGAGAAGCAGACAGTGAGAATCTGTTTCCCTCCCCTGGCATGTTAAACCGCCCCTGCAGTCCCTTCCGCCCGCACTCCTAACATTCCACAATATTCCTCTCCACATCCGCTGAGCGTCGGAACGGCGGAGCTCCGGAGCGGTTACAGCAGAGGAACAGCAACGAGGCGGGCAGAGGAACAGCAATGAGGCAGGCAGAGGAACAGCAATGAGGCGGGGAGAGGAACAGCAATGAGGCGGGCAGAGGAACAGCAACGAGGCGGGCAGAGGAACAGCAACGAGACGGGCAGAGGAACAGCAACGAGGCGGGCAGAGGAACAGCAACGAGACGGGCAGAGGAACAGCAACGAGGCGGGCAGAGGAACAGCGTTAGCACACGGCCAGTTTACTGTGCCCTCCACTGCCCCATATCTGGCCTGATCATTTGAGGATTAACTATCAAGTAGGACACCATCACACAGAGGAAAGACAAACACTGAGACTGCAGTGTGTGTGTGTGTGTGTGTGTGTATTCATCATGGGGGTGTACCATAAAACAATTACCATTTACCATATGAGTGTACAGTAAAGAGATATTCACCAAATGAGTGTACAGTAAAGAACTATTCACCATGGAAGAGAACAGTAAAGAGATATTCACCATATGAGTGTACAGTAAAGAACTATTCACCATGGAAGAGTACAGTAAAGAGATATTCACCATGGGAGAGTACAGTAAAGAGCTATTCACCATGGGGGAGTGCAGTAAAGAGCAATTCACCATGGGAGAGTGCAGTAAAGAGCTATTCACCATGGGAGAGTACAGTAAAGAACTATTCACCATGGGAGAGTCCCGGAAGGAGCTATTCACCATGGGAGAGTACAGTAAAGAGCTATTCACCATGGGTGAGTGCACTAGAGACTAGCGAAGTATTCGGGTGTGTAACATAAAATAATATTCACGATGAGAGTGTACAGTAAACATCTATTCACCATGACAGTGTACATTAAGGTAATATAAATATTGTATTTGTTGTGCATTCAGACTGAATGTCTACGTTTTCCAGTCGATGGAAGGTGTCGGACGCAGTCTTAAGAAGGGTTCCTAAACTCCCCACGGAGCCGAGTGTCTTTGCAGATGCTGTTTTTGTGGTTGTAAATGTCGCTCCAGGCGAAACGGTGATATGAACTACTGTTAACCCTGGACTTTGTGCAGAGGCAGCACAAGGTCTCCCTGTTCCCCCCTGGAGCCCAGCCCCAACTGACGCATTCTCCCACAATGCTCCTCTGTCTCCGTGGTGACCTGGGCCTGAACAGAGATGATTGGCTTGACAAGAGTTGTAATTTAATTTACCCGGATTTGGTTTTTCCCCTAACCCCTACACCCCTGCCCCCCTTCATCCTCCCAAACACACACACATACACACGTGCACACACACACACAGAAGTCTGACCCTATAGCACATAATGCTAATGCATATGCCATAACCCCATGTGGCCACTAAATGTCGCTGGTCATTACTAAGGAGGGGCCAGTTGAGTTACACGCTAATTACTGATTGAGGAAGATTGTGGTGCCTCTGTCATGTGGGGTGTGGGGGGGAGAGGATGAATGAATAATACCCTTTCCATCATCTCGTAAAGCCAAGTACTGACAATATTCCCAGCACTTTAGTAAAAACACACCAAATTGATTTGACATTTTATTACATGCCAACCATTAAGCATCCCTGTGTTCCGCTCTCAGTATTTAGCATCTTGCATTGACTCAGGGGAGCACAATCTTCATCGCCAGCTCTGCTGCTTCCCAGGCTCTGGTAATGAGGTAGGCATCATGCTTATGAAAATAATATTGATGACATCACTAGAACGCATCACCACAGTGCTAGCTGTCACCTTGGCTTGGTAATGAGTCACTTACGGATCCAAAAATACCATTAATAAAAACAAGCTTGACTGAGGTGATGCAAAATGCAGATTTTTTAAATTCTCTGGTCTCAGAATATGTATGGCTTTAAATGCTCAAAAGCTGAGACATTTCTTATTTCCTGAACTCTCTGTTATGAGGTGTCAATATTGGCATTCAGATATTGTCATTGCATTCGTATTCATGTATTTATTGTAAGAAAAGGAGGAGAGGGAGAGCTGAGTGGAATAGGAGCAAAAGGCTCTCAATACACACAGATGGTGCCAAGAACAGCAGTGCCTGACTCCAGTCCTGGAGGGTCGAGGCATCCACTGGGTTTTCATATCTTCTATTTTATAATGTACATAAGCATGTTTTACATGTCTGTACATGAGTGTGTGTGTGTGTGTGTGTTTGTGTATGCATGTGTGTGGGCGTAATCATGCATGTGAGTAGGTATGCATGCATGTGTTTTAGTGTATGTGCAAACTGTACATGGATGTGTGTGTACAGTATGTGTGTGTGTGCAGTGTCTATGTATGTTCAGTGTGTGTGTACTGCGTGTCCATCAGTTTGTGTATGTGGACGTACAGTATATGCATGTGTGAGTATATAAGGATATGAGTCTACGCATGTGTGTGTGTATGTGGAGTGTGTGTATGCATGTGAAGTGTATAGTGTGTGTATGCATGTGGAGTGTATAGTATGTATGCATGTGAAGTGTATAGTGTGTGTATGCATGTGGAGTGTATAGTGTGTGTATGCATGTGGAGTGTATAGTGTGTGTATGCATGTGAAGTGTATAGTGTGTGTATGCATGTGAAGTGTATAGTGTGTGTATGCATGTGGAGTGTATAGTGTGTGTATGCGAGTGGAGTGTATAGTGTGTGTATGCATGTGAAGTGTATAGTGTGTGTATGCATGTGAAGTGTATAGTGTGTGTATGCATGTGGAGTGTATAGTGTGTGTATGCATGTGAAGTGTATAGTGTGTATGCATGTGGAGTGTATAGTGTGTGTATGCATGTGAAGTGTATAGTGTGTGTATGCATGTGGAGTGTATAGTGTGTGTATGCATGTGGAGTGTATAGTGTGTGTATGCATGTGGAGTGTATAGTGTGTGTATGCGTGTGGAGTGTATAGTGTGTGCTCGGGAGGACCTCAGGTAGTCAGGAGGCTCAGGCCGAAACTGCCTCCAGACTTCCTGCAGCGGTGACCCCGCCCCCTCAATTGAATGAATGGTGTCTCTGTTTTCTAGTCCTGCTAGACCACTTCCCACAATCCACTGCTCCTACTCGGCCCCAGTTTACCCTGCTCTCGCACAACCTCACCGGTCTTCTGAAAACAAAACATTTTTTCTGAATGTTATTGTTGTTTTACTGTTGTTTTTGTTTATGAATCTTACACTTGATCAAGTTAACTAACTGAAATTGCAGATGAATTGCAGTTGTGCAAATATATGTTTTTTAAACTATGTCATTCAAGAGTCTGCCCACACATTAACTGACAGAGGCTACAGCGGTGACGAGAAAGGCCTACAGAGAGAATATTCCAATCAGAGAATGAATCTGGATTAGAATTGGTTAAAATAAGTTAAGTTTATTAATGTACTCGGGGGTTTAGGGGCTTGGTCAACAAAGGTATTCCCTGCAGATGCATACTCTAGCCTACACACTGTCAGGGCTAGCTGTAGATCAAGCAAAATGCAATCAAATCAAAATAGACAGTATTGCAAAAAGCACAGCCTATAACTGCCAAAAAAGCTGACTGTGGTAAGGAAAAACTGACAAAGTGGGGAAATGGGAAGAACCCTTAGGAGGATGTAGACTCAACCGGGGGAGCCCATCCTCATTTGGCCAGCTCAGGGGGTGGGTTCTGGGTGACCGACACAGCCATGCCTGTTTCTACTGGCAGGAGGACATGATTGGCTTATACGTGCTGGAACCCGCCCTTTCATTTACACTCAAAGCACACATGGGGTGCAGAACTGGGCCAACACAGTGGAATTGATGAATGCTTTTAGAAACACCTTTTTTGATTTATATTTGAAAACAAAGTCTGATTGTGTGAAAACACCAAATGAAATTGAAATTTCTAACCATTGTTGATGCTCTAAAGATATTTCTTCTTTCAGAAATTAACAGACACCCACACACTTATTTTGTTTATAAATGTGAATACCCAAATGTGAATCTCATATTTTCTTCTGTGCAGATTAGAAACAAATTGGTCCCTGGGGTGATTAGATCGGTGTGAAGAAATTTCAGAATTTAAAAGCAATGTCCAAAATAGTATAATTTCACCTGGCTAGAAGCGTAATAAACTGAAATACCTCCGGTAACCACTGGGGTTTGTGAGCTTCAGGGGAATGTCAATCCCTGGTCCCCTGGTATGCATACAGGTGTGTGTGTGTATTTACTGAAAATGGTAAATTGGTTGTGGTTGGCATTTATATAGTGCCTTTATCCAAAGCGCTGTACAATTGATGCTTCTCATTCACCCATTCATACACACACTCACACACCAACGGCGATTGGCTGCCATGCAAGGCACCGACCAGCTCGTCAGGAGCATTTAGGAGTTAGGTGTCTTGCTCAAGGACACTTCGACACAGCCCATCGAACCGGCAACCCTCCGACTGCTCTTACTGCCTGAGCCATGTTGCCCCACTGTATATGTCTGTGTATCTATACAGCTGTGTGTGTGTGTGTGTACATGCATGTATGTGTATTTACTGTATATGTGTGTGTATCTATACAGGTGTGTGTATACATACATATATGTGCATATATACAGGTGTGTGTGTACATGCATGAATGTGCATTTACTGTATATGTGTGTATCTATACAGGTGTGTGTGTACATACATGCATGTGTATATATACAGGTGCGTGTGTACATGTGTATGCTGTATACGTGCGAGTACATGCATGTATGTGTGCTGATTTTTCTCACAGTATTGCCAGTCTCGTCACGTTGGAGAGCTTCTCTCCAGGTCCTCCGGCGGAGAGTTGAACAGGATTAGTTTGCTGCTAAAAGCTTTGCAGGCCTGTGGGCTGCAGGTGTCAGGCAGAGCTCTCTCCCTCCAACCATCCCTGTGCCGCTCTGCTGAGACACTGAAACTCATTTATTCCAGAAACACATGCCCTCTGCTTCTAGCATAGGCTCCTTTCATCTCTACTGTCCACCTTCTTTCTCTGTCCATTACATTACATTACATTATTGGCATTTGGCAGACGCTCTTATCCAGAGCGACGTACAGTTGATTAGACTAAGCAGGAGACAATCTCCCCTGGAGCAATGCAGGGTTAAGGGCCTTGCCCAAGGGCCCAACGGCTGTGTGGATCTTATTATGGCTACACCGGGATTCGAACCACCGATAGTCATGTGCCTTAACCACTACACTACAGGCCAGCCTGTCCAGGTGTCCTATCCCTCTCTCTCAGTCCCTAGCTCTCTCCCTCCCGCTCTTCTCTCCCATCCACCTCTCTCCTCTCTCACCGGGTCTCTCTGAGGTCAGGCTGGACCGTGTGAGATGTGAGGGAGGGGTCAGGGGGCGGCTGTGACAGTCGAGCATTTCCTACAATCAAAACCAGCGACGCTCTCACCTTCTCTCCCTCGCTTTCACCCCATTTTCTCAGCTGTGTTCAGGCAGCAGCCTGTGTCAATGGGGGAGAGTGTAGGCAAGCACACGCCCCGTCTCCGAACCGTGTGATGTCACCAGCTGCATCACACCACAGCCCGCAAGCCCAGCTCGCACAGACATGAGTGGGAGAGGTACTTCATTCACAGCTGTAGCGAGTCAGTGGGGACTGCTGGAGAACGATGAGACATGGATCCAGGCCGACTGAACCCTCCCAACCAAGCGATTACGCATCATCCAGCGGGGCGTCTGGCCACAGTCGGGACTGGCACGGCAGGGATTTGATCACGTATCATGGGGCTCATCCATGCACTGACACAATGCCTTAACATGATCAGCAAGCCAGCATTCCCCCCTCGTTTTGTATGATGCATCTCTCCCTCCCTCTCTCTGGGCTTCTCTTCTACCACTCTCCCTGCAAGCATCCATTTCTCCCCCCCTCACTCCAGCTCTCCTCTGTGGTGCAGAGCTTGCCTCCTCTGCCTCTCCTTCACTCTCGCTCCCTCTTGCTGCACTGTCCTGGTTGCTCCTGGTACCAGGAGAGTAAAAAAAAAAAAACCTTCTGGAAATCTCAGCGTATAGCAATCATTGCATAAACATTCATAAAGAACATGATATTTTGAGTTCATCATTATTCCCATCTTTTATGCCTTTTCTATGTCACATAAACCCCAGAATATATTGTGTGCATGTATATGTGTGTCCAGGTGCATGAGTGTGTTCTTGTGTGTGTGTGTGTGTTTTTAGCGTGTTTCCAGGTACGTGCGTATGTTCAGGTGCGTGTGTTTTAAGTGTGTGCGTACAGGTGCGTGTGTACAGGTGCGTGTGTTCTTCTGTATGCGTGTCCAGGGGCGTGTCCGTGTGTGTGCATGCGTGACTGTGTGTATGGTTTTTCTCCCTTGTGAGTGTAATCTTATACGATAGCAAGGGATCGTGTCAGGACACAGTATATTATGCAGCGCAGTATGCGTTCTCATTGTTATACTTTTTAAAACTCAGAACTCCAATTGTTTAGCAGTTTGTCTGTGTCCTGGCTCTGATTTCTCCCGTCTGTTTCAGGTTATCTGTTGAAACTTGCATTTTGTTCTCTCTGAAAAGCGTGGTGTCAGTTCCCTTCTCATGAACGCTCGTATTAAAACAGTTTCATCGCATGACATTTTACTGTTTTCAAATAACGAAGGAGAGGTAGTATAGTCACTACCACTGTATATCTCCAACAGTGTGAGCCCAGTATAGTCGCACAGTTCATGCATACATTTTTGCATCTTTGTACATGTATGTTTCTCTGTTACTTCTGTGTGTGCTTGAATCTGTCCACATGGGTGGTACATTTCTGCTGCATTTGTCTTAATTTGTTCACATATACCTGTATGTATGTTTTTGTGTGTGTGGGAAGGGGCATGCACGTGTATGTGTCAATATTTGAGCATGCGCTTGTGTGAAAATACTTGTGTATTTTCACACAAATATTCACAAATATTCGCGCATGCGCCTGTGTGTGTGTATTTGCACATGCGCCTGAGTGTGTGTGTGTGTGAATATTTGCGCATGCGCGAATATTTGCGCATGCGTCTGTGTGTGTGTGTGCCTGTCACGGGCTGTGGGGTCCCTGCACTGTTAAGAGGATGCAGATTTATGCCAGCGAGATGGAGGCTTGGGTAATGTGTGATGAAAAAGATCTATGGGCGAGGGCTGCGTGTGCACGCTCCCACCCCCCCTCTTTAACGGCCTCACTTTAATATGTATGCAAATGCGCTGTCTCCCCTGCTTTAATTGTCTGGCTTCCAGCAGTCAGTGTGCATGAGGGCTGTTTGTGCTCAAAGCGCCCAGAGTCCAAGCCAGAGGCTGCCAGGCTGCCAGTGGCTGGGCTAGTGAAGTGTACACACACACACACACACACGCATGCACATGCACACACGCACACAGACATTGCTCAGTAGTACGTATACAAAGAAATCCACATACAATGCTACGTATACATACACTAACACAGTAGTATATATGCACAATGATCCACATACACATTCAAAATCTTGACTGGGCTCAGAGGTGTAAGTGCTCAATCACCCATCAGTTCTCACATTACCTCTGAAACTAATTTTTCACATCACAAGTGTATCTTGCCAATGAAATGTGGAAAAAAAGAGTTTCACATTTTGAATGTCGGCTGTTTTTAAGAAAATGTAACTTAAAGTAGCACACACAAAACACCCTTCAAAGCCCTTAAAAGCATCTTGGAACCAGCATATCAGCAACACAAAACATGATATGGCATGGTCTTGAAAGTTGGATATCACAAAGTTACATCTTACTCAACAAAGGCTATACCTGGCTCTCAATGACCAAATTGGAGTGAGATGGGAAAATAGAATTCCCTATTAAAATAAATAGAAGTATGAAAGTTTATGTCACCCCCAAAATGTTATTCCATTAAGTGATGACTCTTAATCTTTCAAACATACCAAGGCTCACACACAGCAAAAAAGAGGCTTTAAAAAGTGAAAATAAAGAGCTTGAAGAAACTTTTGTTTCTTCTTTTGCCATCTATTTGTGTGCCTTTGACCAAGGGGAGAGTCCACAGTACAGATCAGATTCTTTAAAAAATAATTCAATGAAAGGTCCTAAATAAACGTACTATACATTTTACATTACATTTGAGTAATTTGGCAGAATAGTTCAAAAGTGAATCAAATCAATATTTTTTGTGACCACCCTTCGGCGTTAAAACTGCATCACTGAGATAGTCCTGCAGTTCTATAAGACAATCTGCAGGGAGGTTGTTCCAAGCATAGAGCTTGCCACAGTTCTTCTTTGGTTGGCTCCTTGCTTCTGATCTCATTGTATTATAACATTACATTACAAGGCAGAGGTAAGTGTGAAGAGGACCCGAGAGGACAGTACGGTTCCGAGTCCTAGCGTGACCATACAGATATAATCAGAATCCTTGAAGAACACATCAACTTCCAAACTAGCATACCACGGTTGGCAGCTAGAATACTCCGAGTACAACAATACAATAGCTCAGACAGCCTTGATCAAGTTTTTATGTAAAAAGTAGTCAATTGCTTACAGAAATATGTTACTTTTTTAAAATAAAAAAAATAAATATATATATTATAAAGTCTAGGGTGCCTAAGACTCCTGCACAGTACTGTATATTTCCACCCAGACTATTTCACTTTGCCTCGTTTCTGTTCGCAGAAGAAAACTTTCAGACAACCCCATACACCATAATGTAAACTGGTCATCTCTACACGAGTAGAAATCTTTAGCCACATCCCAAAAGCTCTGATGTAAGCTACTGCCATCCCTCTTTTCATGGCCATTTCATTGACCTTCATTGACTGAAATGACTGGCTGCGAGGTGTGCCATATTGTTATACCTGCCAATGCTCTATAGATAAGGTTAAGAAAGGACACAAACTTTATTGACCTCCACCATTTTACAGACTAGTTTACAAAGTACTTTGTCCTCAAGACTGTGTATACTCTGTTCTCAAACTCCCAGCCCAAGTATAAAAGCATCAAAAAGCATAAAATGCAAAGTAGAGTATTTTTTTAACAAAGCTCAAAATTGTTCTGGAGTTTTAGAATACTGCACCATCATAATCTGAGTAAATTCTTAAAAATACAGCCAAAACTTACTGTTTTCAATAATTCCTGTTTAAAAACATTCGGAACCAAAGTGGCACTTTTCAAAATTCCTTTTCAGCCTTTATAAAATTTTTTTATAATAATACAATCATCTGCCATATACTCTCTACTCTCCAGACCCTGAAAATGTGCTTCTGAGGCAGATTGTAGCACATACTGTGCTTCCCTCTAACAAAGAAGGGATTATGGAACATTCTGGAAAAGTGAACAGGTAAAACAGTTGCACATACGGAAATGGAAAGATTCCACTAAAATTCAAAAGTTTCCAAAGTACGAATGGGGCCACTCACCATTAAGAAGAACTGTAACACATTACTACACATTGCCCCATTTTCTGAGCCTGCTTCCCTTTATAGAGAGCTTGTATTCATAAAACATCTCATCGCTGATCTTGGTCCATATCCTAAACTTAGCCATTATGAGCCTAAAAGCAGCTCTCCAACTCAAAGGCATTAAAAATAACAACACAGCCATAATGGAGATTTACAGTGCTACTGACAGGGGTATGTCAAAACAAAGACTGTATTTGCTGCTGACCGATAACAGGTACAATTTAAAACTTTTGGTTCTAGTGGTTCATGAGTTTTATTTTTAGGTTTTCTATTTTAAATTAAGCAAAATCAAACTGCATTTGCACCAATATATGCACACACACAGGGAAAACTGGGTAGAAATGGAAATAAGGTTGAAAAAAAAGTGAACATTTAACCCAAACCCCCATCGATACCATGAAAACACCCAAGCTGGCAAGCATTAGTCATTTAGCAGGTGAAATGTGCGCTTTTAAAACCACACCAAGGGTTTTTTACTCCTGTTTGGCCATGCAAGTGTAGCTGAAAGCTGGACCGCAGCCGTCTGAGCTGGGGGGTGGGATTGGGATGGGGGGCAGTCGACCAGCTGCCTCCCGCCACGTGCAGTTTTGTTCTTCAGCTGGTGGCTGCAAGACCTCAGCTGTTCCTGCTGCCTGGTGTTCACTCGCACGCAGTGTGAGAACAAAGCAGCGGTGAGCCTGGGAATCAACCCCACAACCTGCTGTGGCTGTGCCCCGCAGGTCCAACAGCACCCTCGGCAGACTGTATCTGAGCCCATACCGCTCTGCAAATCACACGCACAGGAACTATACGTATACTGTGACACCCTCATCACCCTACATATTCACAGCATATCTCAGTATATCCCACTTCTGTAAGGGTGGATCAAAAAGCACCAGAAACTTTGGGCTTTGACTGTACCTGTGTGTTAACACAGCTGGCAATTGCAGTTAAAAATATTAATCAATATGTTATATAGCAGGTTACCCTTTAGGGTTTTTAATTTTGCTGTCCAATTTCTGAGAGCTATTCTACATTTCGCATCGTTCAGTGTTCATATTCCCAATAAAAAGTAAAACTCATAGTATGTCAGTTTACTTCTCATGTAATTTGTATTGGAAAGCCAAAAACCGTCAAAAACAATTACTCAGCGGTTGGACCAAATACTCCAAGTTTGGACTCATGGTCCATAAGACCAGCTTCCACTATTTGAGTGGTTTTCAGCCCAGGCAAGTCTATTCCTTCTATTCTGCAGTCTTAACAATGGCTTCTTTGCAGTGAGTTTAACTAAGTTTGTATTTCAGGGTCCTTTAATCAACGGTTTTGCTAACTTGTGACTCCAATGAACTTGTTCTCTGATTTTGAGGTCAGCTGTGGCCTGCCTGACCTTATTCTATCCTTTTGAAGGCCACTTTCTTAAAAACATTTGACCTTAGCCACAGTAGTTAGAGACACTTGCAAAAGTTCTTACAAGTTTTCTTAAATATTGACCTACATTTCGTAATGTAATTACAGACTATCTTTGCTTAACAGAGTGTATTTGGCCAGCACTTGGACATTCAGAAATGACAAACCTATGCCTATGCTACCTATATTTATAGTAAGCATGGACCCTCACCTGCTGGGGACAAAAGGTTAATTGGGTAACAAGCGAGTTAACTCTAACAAAGACACTTTTATATTTAGCCTAGTGTTATAATACTGCATTATATATATACATATATTATATTATATATTATATTATTATATATTAGATGTTTATAAGTTTAATTTAAAATATAATTATGAAAAGACTAGGATTCAAGCAGATGTACTGAGTTTTGACTGGTACTGCATATACACAGACCTGAACATGAGTTTGATAATGCAAATATCTAATCAGCCAATCATGTTGCAGCAAATAATGCATACACATGGTCAAGCGGTTCAGCAGTTTTTTAGGCCAAATGTCAAATTGGGAAGAAATGTGACTGTAAATGATTGTTGGGGCCAGACAGGGAGGTTTGAGTTTCTCAGAAACTGCTGATCTCCTGGGATTTTCACACACAACAGTTTCTAGAGTTTGCAGAGAAAGGTCCCAAAAAAAACATCCAGTGAGCAGCAGTTCTGCAGTTAAAAACACGTTGTTTGTAAGAGAGGTCAGAGAAAAAGGGCCAGACTGTTCAAAGCTGATAGGAAGGTGACAGTAACACAAATAACCACACACTACAACAGTGGTATGCAGAAGAGCATCTGTGAACACACAACGTAATTAATATCAGATACCTACTTATACACTGCAGAAACTAAATAAAAATAAATAAAATTCCAAGAAATAAAAAACTTTCGTTCTCTTTTTTTAAGAGTGTATATACATAGCCAGTCACCAGCCTTGTTATCCCCATTACTTCTTGATGTGTGACCAGATATTGTCAATTCTTATCAAACGTCAAGAAACTGCTAGCTAATATAGTGTCTTTCTTCTCTAGGAGTCGAACCTGCTATTATAAAAAAAGATTGTGACGTGCTCCCATTTCCTATGTCAACCCTGTTACTTCACTGAAAACTTTCCTATCAAATAATGGACAGTTCCTTTGAATTACATAATTCACCAGAAATGATAACAGCTTCCTTTCAGGAAGTGGACTGAGCAAATAGGAAAAAATAAGAGGGATACCTCTAATTGTTTTATGATCAATGGAAGACAAACTTAACATGCCAGCCCTGTTACTGTCAATTCATGAAATATTTATTATTGCAAAGTAAATATTTGAAGGAAAATGTCATTACATTAATGGCATTTGGCAGATGCTCTTATCCTGAGCGACATACATTTGATTAGACTAAGCAGGACACAATCCTCTCCTGGAGCAATGCAGGGTTAAGGGCCTTGCTCAAGGGCCCAACAGCTGCACAGATCTTATTGTGGCTACACCGGGGATCGAACCAAGGACCTTGTGGTTCCCAGTCACGTACCTTAACCACTACACTACACTCATAATAAAGGAAATATTTTCCCTTTCTCCCTTTGATTCCCCACCCAAAATATATATCTGAATATTGTGTTTTTCATACTTTAACAATAAATGAACTCAAACAAACTACAATCTGCAGGGCAAGGCCATCATTAGGACTAGCTAATAGGCTTTGGAAAATAGGCCCTAAAGCCCAGATGTAGGCAAAACTGTAATGCAAAATATTCCTCAAAATCGACAGCAACTAGAGCAAGCAAAGAATTCCCAAAACTGGCCCCCTAAAGCATCAGAATTTCTCGCTCTAATTGTTTTTAGATTTTTGTGTCTGCCATGAGGTCTCATTGCAAGAAGGTAGGATCAGAAAATCAACCAGATTCATGGGTTATTGCCTCTCTTTAGCCCAAGAGAAAAGGCGTTGTCACACCCTGATTGGCCAAGAAGGGAATGCACCAGGCTGCTCTCAATTACCAATTAAGAGCCAGTTCCTACACCCTGAGCTGCAGGTGAATCAAATCACCTTCCAATCAACCCAGTGGAAGTTTGCTCGGCAGCAAACAGAAACTGAAATTGAGAAAAAGAATCCCGAATCCGGTTTTCCGATTGAACGTGTCCCAGGATTACCTGAATGAAGCATCACCCGTTTTAATTTGAATCCACTTGTGATTTTGATATGATGTGAACAATTAGAATATTCAATTGACTTGTGTTTTTTATTTTCATTTACCCACACAATAGCATACCCGCAGATTAGAGCACTTGTGAAATCCGTTAGGATCTTACTAACAAACTGACATATAGAAATCTCACATTGTTTGTGTAAATGCATTTCCAAATGATTTACGATCAAAGTTTGGCTCGCAGTTGACAAATGAGGCCAGTTATTTACATTATGTGCATGCTTACATGCACCGTTTAAGCACTTAAACCCAAATTTCATGAAAATTGTATGAACTGGTCATCACTAGGGTCACTGTCCATAAAAATAACATAACCGCATCTTGCTCTTGAGCCTGCAGCTCAGCACGGGTTGAATGACACTCTGATGTGTTGCACACATTAACTACCCGTAGACCCTGTCCGGGTTCCTTGTGCACAATTCTGCAATTCACAGGCCTTCCCCACCCAACAATGCGGTAGACACCAATCCTCTAATCAATCAACACTGTTGAGCTAGTAATGGCTAATGGTTTAGCTGTAAACCGTCAGTACCAGATACCCTGTAATGCCAGAACACACATTTTCATTCATTCTATGAAAATGATACGCAAGTATGTAATTGATGTTATATTACATACAGTGGCTTCAGACAGTATTCAGACCCCTTTACTTTTTACACTATTTACCTTTACTTTATACCAATTAAATTGGAACCTGTTAGAAGCTCAGCAGGCTCCATCAATCAGGCCTTTATGGTAGAGAGTCGAGACGGAAGCCTCTCTTGAGTAAAAGGCATGTTTTCACTTTGTCATCGTGGGTTATTGAGCGTAGATTGATGGGAAAAAATTTTATCCATTCAAAATTATATTGTGAAGGGGTCTAAATGCTTTCTGAAACCACTGTATATTAGATTACACATAATCTCAGCAAGGCAGATATATGTAGAGAAATAGCGAGATAAATTGAGGAGTCACAGGGAAGAAGCTCTCATTCTCATTCTAATCTAAAAGATTAATGTTATATTCATCATAAATTTTCCGGTGAGAATATCTGGATTGGTGGGGGCAAAAACGTGTGGGCCATCTACTTGTGAAACTGAGTGAAGTAATTCATTCATAATATTTAATTTTTAACTATTTAAAAAATCTATTAAGATGCAAGTGTTGACATTTAAGAAGACTGTACGAATAAATTGTATGAATTTATCCCTAGATGGCATAGTACATTTTCAATTTCATGGAATAAACTGCTGTGTGTTGTGTGCACAAGAAACATTGGCCTGTGGACCATAGCTGGATCAAGTACTTTCTAGTATTGCATACGGACCATGCCAATGTCCCATAGAGCGAAGCACAATTTGCCTTAGTGTCACTGAGACTCACTGAAACCCCAATATAAAACTTACAGCCCCATCTGCTCCCAGAAGCTGGTAAATGCAGTAATTATTATAATAAAACAGAGTAAATCATTACTATAATTCCTGCTATTATTATCACTGCAGTTATTTGTTTGCAGAGTACTAATTTGCATTAATATTCCATTTTAATACTGTATGATTTGTGTCTAGAAATGCATTTTCTGCTAATACAGACATTCCTATTTAGCGAGGGCATGAGAAGGAGAGAGAGAGAGAGAGAGAGAGAGAGAGAGAGAGAGAGAGAGAGAGAGAGAGAGAGAGAGAGAGAGAGAGAGAGAGAGAGAGAGAGATTCATCACCACTTGCAGGTGCATTGCAAAAATTATTCACCACGCAATCCACTATACAGGGACATAAGCATAGAAGTTAGTCACCTAAACTTGTCCAATGACCTCGGCTCCAGGTTATACAGCATCATAAATGCGCTTTCATTTCATATCTGCAATTGCAAACTGTGGGCGTCATAAACCTGGGGGAGTGGTAGCAGGATTTATCATACGTCAAATATATATTTAAGCGCACACTCGCTGACGTTAGCTATCCAGCTAGCAATTTAGACTGCACTTTTGGGCTAAAAATTCACATAGCCTAAAGTAAACGTGCCCGTTTTGTTCTCCTGTATGTAAAAACCGGCCAGCTACCTCACAGTTGATTGTCCTACCATACAATGTCTTGTCTTGAAACTGTCTACTTAAATTCATACGGTTAAATAAGTATTTCTCCCTCGGCAGTCACCGACGGCTGCACAGAGACCACTTGGCTAGCTAACGTCTTCGCTCATGACAATACTTTCTAGATATGAAAGCGAATTAATGTAAACCGTAGCTGACTAGCTACTGGTGCCTCGTTTGCGTAGAGATGTTCTGTGCCCATATTCGGTGCTAGCATTTCTTAAATTCCCTTTCGCTGTCTCAAAACGACCGTCAAACCTGACCGGGAACAAGAGGGAACATCCACAACAGCATATAAATATATATGAATACCTATCTGAAGGGTAGAGGTTGTTTCCTTGGCAACCTGACGTTGATTGGCTGTTTTGGGAAAGGCACTTTCAGTTTATCATTTGCGCACGGTGATTAATGAACCATTGATGTCCGGAGCACATCAGCACGGCTATTTGGAGAGACGCGTCGGTTGTGCATCTTTTCACGTGAAACCGACTTTAAAATAAACTTTAGCCAATGCTTATGATATTACTGAGCGCTTGGAGGGCGCACGACTTTAAAAACATGTAAAGACGAGCTACAGAGTCTGGATATATAAGTCTATAATATCTTAAATATCAGAAACTGAGGGTAGTACATGAGGAAGTCATAATATATTTACTGACGTGAGTTTTATATTTTATTCCAGCACTTAAAACTAAATTACCAAAAATAATACGACACCTTAGGAATCAAAAGCAGGCATACATTCACCAAGCACTTTATTAGGTATTCATTAGACTTATTTTTTAGACTTCTACTGCTTCTACTGCTAGAGTTATCATGCGTTGGGTGTCCAGAGATGCTCTTCTGCATACCACTGTTGTAATGTATGGTTATTTGCATTACTGTCACCTTCCTGTCAGCTTTGACCAGTCTGGCCATTCTCCTCTGACATCTCTGACAAGGCGTTTCTGTCTGATTTTTTTGTTTGTTTTTTGCACTATTCTTAGGAAACTCTAGAGATTAGGGTGCGTGAAAATCCCAGGAGATAAGCAGCTTCTGAGATACTCAAACCACCTGTCTGCCACCAACACTCATTCCATGGTCAAAGTCACTTAGATCACATAGATCCCCATTCTGATGGGTTGATGTGAACATTAACTGAAGCTCCTGACCCGTACCTACATGATTGTATGCATTGCACTGCTGCCACACAATTGGCTGATTAGATAATTGCATGAAGTAAAAATGTTCCTAATAAAGTGCTCAGTAAGTGTATATCCAAGTGTATATCCAAGCAAAGCATAGATAATATTTCACACTATGCTTTATGAGCTGTTCAATCACTTCTTATAATCATAAAAACTCTTGCTTAGGGCATAAAATGTGCCACTTTCCTGGGTAAAACCATGAAGCTGGATATGACATCAGAGCTAGCATGTTACCTGCTTCTTACCACACAAGTCATCACTCAATAAGTGCAGAAATAACGGGACAATGCCGGAAAGAGTAACGTTACTGCAACATCTTACTTGGGCTAAAGTAGGCTATTGCTACTTAGTTGAGAATTTGTTTTGATTAGAAGTAAAATGCACTGAATGGAACTACTTTATTAAGATGAAACAGTAGCTTATTTTAAAATACTGAAGTAAAAGTCAGTTTTAAAAATAAGAACTTTCCAGGGTGTGTACATTACTGAAATACAACTCTTTTCCCTGAAGGAGCTAACATGTTGCCTTGTGAGGTGAGTTTTTGTGATTGGTTAACCCTGCAACCATGAACATTACCACACAAGCTAGGCAGTCTCCTGCTATTAAACTTGTCAATAACCTACTGATAAACTCATTATCAATTAGCATATGATACCACAGTTTTATTGATAGATGTTATCGACTGCTGTAGTATTGTGAGCCAACATTACAGTAGCTGTTAGCTGTTAACATGAACTATTTGAGATAGCTAGCTGTATTACAGTGGTTTGCAATATCTCAAAAATAATGATGACAAAGTTTTTTCACCAACATGTTTAACCTACCTTGAAATGTTAGACTATATTATATGTTAGATTATATTGTCACTATGGCAGATCAGATATTGCAGATGCCATCAGTGCAGTCCTCACACACTAAAGGTGAACATGCCCTATAGGTGTGGGCAGGGGTGTTCTTCCTTAAAATTTAGGTTCTCACTTTGGTAGTTTCCTCTTCCACAATTTATGACTGTTGCGCAGAACAGCAGTCTGTTATCGGCCGACGGCATGCTGAGTATGCATACAAAACCTACCAAGGGTCGGACGCCAATTAAAAATTCGAAGCGCTCACATTTTGAGCACGAATTGATTTAATTGGCCTCTGACTATGGTGCCTAGGTTGAGCTGTTTAATCCGCAGTATTTTCTGCGCTTAATTAAAGATCTGGGATCGGCTTACCAAAAACCAGAATCCCAGGATGAAGGATTGTAGATCTGGTGAGAGCCCCATCAGGCTTCAAGGCATAGTCAACCAGTCACACTGCAATAACGAAGCTCAGATTATAATGACTTGGGGACATTGATCAGTGAAACTAGGGATGTGTCTGGAAAATGCAGGTGGCAATGTGCTGTAGCATAGTTGCTCATTGGTGATTGGTGCATGTGAAGATTACATTACATTACAACAATATATAGATATTGTTGTATTGTATTATATATTGTATTGTTGTACTCGGGGTGTTCTAGCTGCCAGCCGTGGTGTGCTAGTTCGTAAGTTGATGTATATTTCGAGGATTTCAATTGTTTCTGTATGGTCACGCTAGGACTAGGAACCATACTGTCCTCTAGGGTCCTCTTCACACTTGTTCCTGTGTTCGTTCTGCACTTCGTTATACATTGCTCTGGATAAGAGCGTCTGCTAAATGCTTTGTAATGTAATGTAATGTGAAGATGATGCATATTGATCTGCTGGGGAAGGAAGAGTGGGGAAATTGGACTATATCCTGGAATGTTGCCATCTCCACTAAAACAAGAAGTGACATGGGAAGGCTGACAGAGAAAGGATACGTCCACTGTATGGGGCTGATTTATATTTGAGATGAATGTACACATTCAGGTTAAAGGTACAATAGGTAATTTCGGACTTCTAATGGTAAAGAGGGGAATAGCAGCAATAAACACCTTCAAACCACAACATTATTTATCTCCCCCCTTTCTCTGTAAATGCGCTGATGTTGAAACGCCATTGCCTGTGGCAATTAGAAGCAATTTTCAACCAATGGGCTTGAATTATTGTACAGCTATACAATGTCTTGGTACAGAGTGTCGGGCCGTCAACTGTATACCTTTAACTTGTATTACAAGTGGCCTGTACAATTTAAGTTACATTTACATTTTTTCACATTTTAGTCATTTGGTGGACGCTTTTAATCCAAAGTGATTTACAAGTGCATAGGTTCTTCCACAAGTTAAAGCATCACATCCATAACTAGTAAAATACATAAAGTGTTGTTCTAAACATCATCATAAGTGCATTTTTCTTTTTTTTTTGGGGTTAGACAAGAGGGGTAGGGATATCAGAAAGGGGGGCAGGGGAAGTCAAAGTTAAAGTTAAGTGCTTATATGGTACACAATGGAAGGGGCATGTGCTATGTTAGACCAAGATCATTGCATTCTGACTCTGATTGCACATTTATCCATACACATTTTACTCACAGCTGGGAAAGGGAATGGATTGTAGCTGCATTGCGTAACTTCCAGTGCCTTTAATAGAAAGCTATTTATTTCACACAGAGTACTTTATGAGTGATATTAATTTCTAATTATTAATGTACATTTATCTTACAATCCAAAATTATTAATCAATTATGATTTGGGAATAAAAAAGAGTTATTCTGTAACTTTGACCTTATCTGTTTAACTAAGGAGTACACAAGTTAATGCAACTCCTTGCGAAAATTACTTTCTTAATATCTCTGTCACCTGCACTTTTGAAATTTGGAAATTTGATCATAATTAGAATCTGTCAAAAGTAATGGTTTTCGAACTGTGATTTACATGATTTACATACAATTAACCCTCTAGGAACACCATCAGCTGTAAAATGGCTGCTTTGCAGAAGGCCATAATACCACAGCAGGTGACAGGTGATTTGCTGTGATTCTGATCTGAAGTGAAGACTTGGGCGGAGCCTGTTTGTGAGCATTAGGAAAATTAACGGGACCATAAAATGGATAATGCATTAGCTGTTAATGGTAGCTAGCTAACTAATTACATCTAATGTTGATGGCGTTAGGTAGCTAATGGAAGATAGCAAGATAATTTAGCTGCTTGTGGATGTTATGGATATTGTAGACAGATCATTTAGCTAGAAATATAGCCAGAATAGCATATTTTCATTGTGATATGATATGAACTCAATTTTAACATGACATGTTCCCAATAGCTGACATTATTGTAAATACAAAATAAAATAATAAAATAACTCCATGAGACAGCTCTGAAAACAAAAATAATGTAAAGTGTGCTGTCTTGGTGGTCACAGTGAGTATTTCCAGGTATATATATATATTTATATATACAGTATATTTACATGCAGGGACTTAATTTAGCAGAACAATTACTTTCCTTTGAAATAACTATACCTGCAACTATACATTTGCTATTTTCCTTCCGTTATTTTAACAAAACATTGGTTAAACAGCTGCTCTGCTCGATTTATCCCGGATTATTAGAGCAGAATTACACAATTAAAAACATTTACGCACTTGCAGTTACGCAACTTTCCCTGGTGGAGTGCAATAGACAAGTAAAATGCGCCTGAAAGAAAATGACTTAAATCCGTTTGAAAGGGCATCTGTCATAAGATGGGACACGCCCGCAAACTCCGCAGCTTGCGCGTTTCTGGTCCCTTAACTTGCCGGAACTCTAAATGCACAAGGCTTACCTCGTCGGCTTTGGGTCCTATGTGAATACCTGGAAACCTAAATTAGCACTGATGTTTTGCGGACCTATACACCTTATGGTTACATGGTGGTTTACATTTAAAACGACAACCTGACAGCTCGAATTTGGCCTTTAAGAACTGCGTTTCTTTAAACCTATTTATTTGCATATTTGTGATAACTGTCATGTCATTCATCTAACGTTTTCGGGCACTATAGGTAGAGCCGTTTAATAAACATTACAACGACGTGTTATGAAACGCAAACACAGGCTGTCTCATTATCTCCATCTATTAAATCATTAAAAAAAACACGCACTCTGCTGCAGGCTAACACACACACACGCGTGCGGGCAGGACGGTTTTCCGGCTAATGATCAGTCGGTTTTGTACAAAAGCTTGCGAAAAACGCCGAGCGAGTTGTCTGAAGTTCCAAATAAAAAGAATAGCGAGGCTGGTTGAACAATGATTAGCTGCGTTGCGAGTTCCAGGCAGATCCGCGCTCCCCGTAACCCGCATCAGCATAACTAATTGTCAGAAACTGCTGCGTGGCTGAGCCGAGTACTGAACTATGCACCATGCGAACATATGCGCACAAGGACTGCCTCAGTGTAGAATACTCTCTAGAGCGGTTCCCAGCCCTTCAGAGCACAGACAGGACCCGGTTAGGGACTGTGGATACATCATAAAATGTACCTTGGCATATTTTCAAATGTGGAATTATAGTCTTTTTAAAATCTTAAAATGGGACAAAAAAAACAGTTATTTTAGTATGTAGCCTATATTTCCGGAACTACTCAGAGCTAAATCAACACATACAGATTCTATTTGGTAAACGGAATCTGTAAGAGTCTGTAAGAGTTGATTTAACACTGAACATGTAACTGTTTAAGAGTAAACTACTGTATTTGATTTGATTAAACAGTCATTCATTAGTATGTTTAGTATGACCCCATATTTGGCCAGTACAGCCTATATGCATGATGGCACAGTCCACCAGCATCTGGACTTCTGCAGGAGGTACATCTCACAACTCTTACCTGCCCAGGGACAAGAAAATATGATTATCATGAGGCTATTGTCTTATTTATTTGACTGGGCACCATAACTGGCCAACAAATAATATCGATTTTTTTAAAATATTTTTTTCCGACAGACAGACAGACAGACAGACAGCAGGAAAATCACATAAATAAATAAATAAATAAAGTAGCATCTTTCACAAGAAACCTCATGCATGGAAAATGTTGTCTTGGGCATCAATCGAGAATATCCCATAAATGCTGGTTCAGAACCGAATGCTTAGTGTTGGTGTAGTATGCCTCAAACCACTGGGCTTCTGCTCCTGTCCTGTGGATGCAGGCATTGTCACATGAGTGAGAACTATCACACTGACTATAACCCCTCCACCCTGGGCAATACTACGACTAATTATTCAAGAAATGTCCCAGACCAAAGGGTGCATTCACACTCTGGGACTTGACAATATGAACGATTCAGCTGCAACTTTTAACCATGAAAGTTTTAAAAAATAGGATGTAATTAAAGCATTGCTGATCAAATATTACATGAGTAAATGGAGATAAATTATCAGTTGTATAGGATGGAATGGTTTGTGTGTGGTATTTCAGAACTGTTCTCTCTCTCTCTCTCTCTCTCTCTCTCTCTCTCTCTCTCTCTCTCTCTCTCCTTCTTCCTCTCCCTGTATCGCTCACTATCTGTGCTGTATGTGTGTTTGATATTTATTTGAAAGCAGGAGAACACAATCATTGTTTCTAAATTACTTGGTTTCCAGAAGATCCTTTTCAATCTAATGTGTTAAAAAGTTATGCTTTTTGTAAGCTACATACAGGAATTTATGTGCAGGAATTTTATGTCTTATTGAATCTGGACCATGCTCAGACAGATTGTGGCATTCGAGACTATTCACCTTATAACCAATAGGGGCTCCCTCCCTGTCTATTTATCTACAATCAAATCTTGCCTAATAAAAAAATAGCCATGGTATTTTTTTTGCCAGACTAAGGCCCTCTGTGGTCCCCCCACACAGTGGGGGCTGCTGGTGTGTGCTACACCAGGGGGGTCCATGCAGAGTGTGTGTCCTTGTCTTTTTCTCTCACTAGATGCTGCTAGCCTGCCCCTTTTGCCTGCTGCACCGAGCTGAGCTCACGTGACCACAGAAGAAGAAAGCAGCAGTTGCATGTGTGGCATAATCCTTAATGCGATTCAAATGTGAGATGATTACATTTGAATCCCAATGATGACCAATGCTGACCCAATCATATGCAGCTCCTTCGAGGGTACTGGAAGCTGTGGATCTGCTACTTCATATCAAACTGAGTCTAAACTTTCATGATACCACACCCCTGAAGGTGTTAAAGTGCATGTTGTGGGAGAATAACAAGTTCAGTTAAAACAGCAATGGGAGAATAGTCTGTCTGTACTCTACCTCACCTTTATGTGAAGGTCGAGCCAGACCGCATGCTGTCGGTATAGTTTGATAAACAAAAGGTTTGCAAGCACGCATATGTGCACACACACATACACACACATACTATGCACACTAATTGGCTTAGTAGGTAGTAATACACCATCAGGCATGCATACTCAAACACATAGTAAGGAAAAGGAACATACTGTATATGTACCACACATACACACACAGACATAGACGCATTCACTCCAGCATGTCTGTATGTACACAATCACACACACACACACAATCACACACGCATAGACACATTCACTGCAGCAGGTACGTACACTCACATGCACACACACACAATTTCTCACACACACATAGACACATTCATTGCAGCATATACGTACATACACACACACACACACACATCCCACACACACACACACCTGTATCTTTTAGCACTGTGAGCAGGCAGCGACTGGCTAAGATCTCCATCAGGAGAATGTTTGCTTGCTTGTCACAGGGAAAGACGTGTGACAGACTGAAGACAGCTGAGGAATAATAAGGATCATAAAGAGAGCAGTGTGCGCAGGCTGAGAGCAGTAGTGTATACAGACTGAGAGCAGTAGTGTATGTAGGCTGAGAGCAGTAGTGTATGCAGGCTGAGAGCAGTAGTGTATGCAGGCTGAGAGCAGTAGTGTATGCAGGCTGAGAGCAGTAGTGTATGTAGGCTGAGAGCAGTAGTGTATGCAGGCTGAGAGCAGTAGTGTATGCAGGCTGAGAGCAGTAGTGTATGTAGGCTGAGAGCAGTAGTGTATGTAGGCTGAGAGCAGTAGTGTATGTAGGCTGAGAGCAGTAGTGTATGTAGGCTGAGAGCAGTAGTGTATGTAGGCTGAGAGCAGTAGTGTATGCAGGCTGAGAGCAGTAGTGTATGCAGGCTGAAAGCAGCACACTGCACGCCTCTGAGCTGAAACTGCAGCTAGGGAAGATGAAACGCTAATAAGAGCAGAGAAGAGAGGTACAGACTCCTTCACTTGGGCTTGCCTCGCTGCTGTGTGTGTGTGTCTGTGCATGTGCATGTGTGTGTGTGGGGGAGGCATGTGTGTGCGTGTGTCTGTGCATGTGTGTGTGTGTGTCTGTGCATGTGTGTGTGTGTGTCTGTGCATGTGTGTGTGTGGGGGGGAGGCATGTGTGTGCGTGTGTCCTTGTTTGTGTGTGTGTGTGTGTGTGTGTGTGTGGTGTGTCTATGTGTGTACGTGGGCGCGTGTATGTTTGTGTGTATGTAAATGTCTGTGAGTCCATTCTTGTTTCTTTATACTGTCTTGTGCTTGTGACTATTTATATGTACCTGGCTATATAAGTATTTTTTGGATTTGTGTGGATTCTTTATGCACTGTCTGGACACTAGCACATTTTTTGTTGTTTTGGCTCTGTGCTCCAGTACATTGGATTTGAAATAAAACACTGAATATGAGGTTAAAGTCCAGACTGTTAGCTTTAATTTCTAGGTGTTTAGATTGATATAGGATGAACCATGTAGGAATTGCAGAATTTCAGCTGTTTCTTGGCCAGCTGTGTGTCGGTGCATCATTAGTTCATGCACAAGAAGGTTCAGAAAGGTGTGGAATTTGCATTTGGAGTCTGTTGCTGTTGTCCCTCACAGGAGGGCCAGTAAAGTATCAATGGCAGTACAGCTGTCCATCACTGGGAGGAAAAATCTGAATAAATCCATCAGAGACATAGCCAGATCACCTGGTTTGTCAAAATAAACTATTCTGGTACATTGCACCACTGAGCTCAGCAATAGCAAACAAGCTGGTAGACCACTGTAGTGGATGGCCAAATAATTCTCTCAATTGTGAAGAAAAAATCCCTTTTAAACTCTCAACTGGATTAGGCACTCTCTAGGATGTAGGCGTGGATTAGACTAATATAGCGAGACTGCACCAGCATAACCTCAAAGGGTTCATTGTAAGACTCAAGAACAGCTCAGCCAGGTTAAAGTAGCTTAAAAAAATACATAAAAAGACTAGAACAACCTCCTTTGGACAGATGAGTATTAACTGTCACCAAAGTGAGGAAAAGAGAGAAGCGTGGTGAAAGAAGGGAGATGCTCTTGACCAGCAGGACAATGAACCCAAACACATTGCTAAAGTAACCAAGACGTTTTTCAGGGCCAGAAAGTGGAATGTTCTCGACTTCCTAAGTCAACATGCATAAGACAATACTGATGTACAACAATCAACAATCAAACAAACAGGAATTGAAGATGGCAGCATATTCTAATGTAATGAATTTTCTTTGTTTTCGACTGGTTATTGTCTGACCTGTATTGTTACTTTTTTTTTTTTTTTTTTTCTGAATGGAAAATGTGCTTGTTTCCTCTTGTAATACTGTTATAACTTTCATATAAACAAATTAGCATCATGCAAAACGAGATGATACAATACGGTAGCAGATGGTAGTGACAGAAATACACCAAAGCAAAATTGTATAATTTGACTTCTCCAGAAATACAACTGCCCAAATTTGAGGAATTACACTTTCAGTGGTTTGACTCATTTTTGTTTGAGTTCTTCAATTCAACTGCTGCATGTGTTCTATCTTGCAACATATCTTTCAAATGCTACGTTCTATATATTGGATGAATGAATTTCCATTTACTGTATGGCAATCATCCATACTTTATTGGTTGACTGTGGTATTTTTTTTTTTTACTTAATTAGGAACAGGGAACCAGACACCAGCTGCAGAGAAATAGTTTTCTTAAAAAAAAAACATTTTCCAAAAATCATTTGATCATAATTATCCCTAATCTCGCTCCAGACGGCTGCTTTTCACGTTTTTCTTTCTCTGTTTTGCACAGCCCCTATTCTGTTATTTTTCTTCCAGTTTGTAACGCCCAATCACATTCAGAGGCCTGTCCCATCATGCATGTGCTCTCCCCCGAAACAAGTCCCTCTCCTCAGTCCACCAGCTGGGCTGCACCACACAGCCATTGTGAGAGCACAGTTCTATTCAGAGCTGTCAGATTTACGCACCTGCTTAACCATTTATGTATTTATTTAGCTAAAACGTCTGTTGAAGTTACACATCTTTTATAAGGTATTCAGTCTCTTCTTGGACACTTATCTTTGATAGTAGGATGCGCTTCCTTGCACGCATTGGAAAATGTCAATTAGCTCAGGTTAAGCAAATTACCACAGGTGGAAAGATACTGGCACTGGATTTCCAATTACATTGCATTTCAAGTGTCTCCGACTTTTCAAAACACAGATGACACTTTAAATATGAAAAACTCTTACATTAAAAATGTTACATCAAGGGGCTGTTTCTGCACATTAGCATTAAAACATTGCCATCGTCACCATATCAGCAAATAGAATACTTTAAAATTAAAACAGCGGTAAATAAAACTTCATAGGTATAAGTGAAGAGTTGTTCAGATTTGTTTTCAATAGGCCCATTTGAAACAGCAGTTTGTTAAACATGGTGTCACACTGCTGTGTTGAAAAGACTTGATTGACAGGTATACAGAAATGTGATCGACAGGATGAGAGTATGTGCATTCTTCTGGCTCTCTTGTGGAGGTCTTATGTGCTGAAATTGATTTAGATATTGAAGCTGCAAGCTACCTCAGAAAATCTGTCTATTCCCCTCAACTTTACATTTTGAACACAAATTCAGAAATGGGCTACAAATTATTGTCAAATGAGCTTTAATTATATGTAAATCAGCCTCATTTGAATCTAATAATTTGATAGGTCAATAATGGCCAAACAGAATAGTTTTTTTTTTTCAGCTGTGGCACAATTATTATAATGACAAGATCTCTTGGAACATCAATTACACAGCTGAAAACAAATAAATGAAAAATCATTTGCAGCTCGCATTTTCACGGGATCAAATTATTTTAAGAAAAATCTTTCAGTATCAATATACTGTACATAAATCCATCTGTTGATTGTATTGTTTGACTGGGGAACCTGTGGCATTTATGTTTCTGTTTGTGCCTGGGACATTGTACCCATAATGACTTTTCATTTGATGCCATGTCAAAACTGCTGCTGAAGGAGGGTATTAGTGACAGTTTGTGGTCAAGAGGAGGAGCTGGGCTCTTTTGTTTGAGGAATTAGTCAATTTTAGTTTTGGAGGTCCACATTTTCATTATGTAGCTTTGCTTGCTAAATGACCTAGCTAGCTTATAAAAGCACCATTAATACACTCTCATTGATGTGGCACAATTGAGAAAACTCTCATTTCTAATTCTAATTCTAATATTCTAATTACCCTGATAAAATAACCCTTAAAGATGTCCCCTTACAGTTATGCGGCATTCCCAGTACACTAGATTTTCAGTTAAATGTACATGCAAAAATATTCTTAAATCAAGGTGAAACCACTTATCTTCCTTTAATATGGGACACATCCTCAAACTAATACATTTGATTAAACTGCTGAGGTACAAAATTGCTGAAGTAAGCTGGTTTTAGCACAAATTGTTCAAGTCGGAATAGGACCCTTAATGTGCTGCAGGCTCAGACAGGCAGACTGAAGGCCAGAGGAGGTGCAGTTACCCTCCCTCCCTGGGAGATGCTATCGGATATCGTGCCCTGGAAGTCCTGGCCACGGTCACTGGGCACATCACTGCTCTGAGAATTGGCACTGGAACAGGACACACCACCATTGGCACACCCCTCCCAATAAAATACTTGATTTCTCCACACTGTTAAGAAGTTTGGTGTGAAATGAATGCTCAACAGAGTTTGTATGAGTAAAGCAGGGATCAAACATACATCATTGTGCAGCCTAATGCAAGGCTGAAGGTGTTAATGTGCATGGAAGACGACAGACCAATGTCAAATTTCACTGTGATACACTAGCCATTACATAGGCACTTCACTCATATTTTCAGCATATTGTCATGTTTGCTTAATGACACGTTTGGTAAATTATTTAGCTGTATGCCTCTGAGGCTAGACCAACAATAATTGGTATGTTATGGAATATATTCAATATAAAGTATTATTCAAACCATTTCCTCATGCAAATTGCAATATACTGTAACGTTTCAAGTAACACACTCTTATTTCACATATCAGTCAGCATTATGATATCGCTGGCGTGTGTACATGTAAACATTATCAGAAGGCTCTTCCATTGTAATGAAAAATGGGTCTGCCAAATCAAGAATGCCAATACATTCGATCTCCATATGTGAAAAAGATATGTTTTGGTTGTTTACGGGCGTGTGTACAGACATGTATTGCGGGGAGTGATTGAGAGAGGTAGAGAATGGAAGGAGGGAGGGGGGAGGTTTGACGGAGGGGGCCCCAGGGGCCCATCCTGTGAGATTTCTTGCCTCCATGGTGGTGTCATCGTGGAGCACCGCGGGAGGAGCAGACACACCGCGAGCACGCCTCCTCTACACACCGAGGGGCCTCCTCTACACACTGATGGGCCTCCTCTACACACCGAGGGGCCTCCACTACACACTGTGAGCGCCTCCTCTACACACTGTGAGCGCCTCCTCTACACACTGAGGGGCCTCCACTACACACTGTGAGCGCCTCCTCTACACACTGTGAGCGCCTCCTCTACACACTGAGCGCCTCCTCTACACACCGAGCGCCTCCTCTACACACTGAGCGCCTCCTCTACACACTGTGAGCGCCTCCTCTACACACTGTGAGCGCCTCCTCTACACACTGAGCGCCTCCTCTACACACTGTGAGCGCCTCCTCTACACACTGAGCGCCTCCTCTACACACCGAGCGCCTCCTCTACACACCGAGCGCCTCCTCTACACACTGTGAGCGCCTCCTCTACACACTGTGAGCGCCTCCTCTACACACCGAGCGCCTCCTCTACACACTGTGAGCGCCTCCTCTACACACTGTGAGCGCCTCCTCTACACACTGAGCGCCTCCTCTACACACTGTGAGCGCCTCCTCTACACACTGTGAGCGCCTCCTCTACACACCGAGCGCCTCCTCTACACACCGAGCGCCTCCTCTACACACCGAGCGCCTCCTCTACACACTGAGCGCCTCCTCTACACACCGAGCCCCTCCTCTACACACTGAGCGCCTCCTCTACACACCGTGAGCAGGAGGGTGTGTATGTGTTTGAGTATGTGTGCGCATCAGTGTGTGACGTTTGAGTGTGTGTGCGTTTGTGTGTGATGTTTGAGTGTGTATGTGCATTTGAGCATAAGTGTGTGTATTTGAGCGTGTGTGCATCTGAGCATGAGTGTGTGTATATGTGTGAGTGTGTGTGCATTAGTCTGTGATGTTTGAGTGTGCGTATGTGTTTGAGTGTGTGTGCGTTAATGTGTGTATTTGAGCGTGTGTGCATCTGAGCATGAGTGTGTGTATATGTTTGAGTGTGTGTGCAGTAGTCTGTGATGTTTGAGTGTCCGTATGTGTTTGAGTGTGTGTGCGTTAATGTGTGATGTTTGAGTGTGTGTGTGTGCTTGTGTGTGTGTTTGAGTGTGTGTGCATTAGTCTGTGATGTTTGAGTGTGTGTGCGCATGTGAGCATGAACAGCTTGTACAAACGTGATAAAATGCTGTAGGACAGAACTGCAGCAGCATGATTACTGATATGCTGGTGTCTCTGCAGCTCCGGCCCTGGGCTCTGTGTGAGAGGAGACAGGGTGCTTTCATGGTCACTGAGCTGGTGCTGTGCTCAGGTGACAGCCTCAAATCCCAGGTGTATGCCTCAGCAAGGCAACAAAGTGAAACACAAAAAACTACACTTACATTCATATGAATTCAGCTTTACTCACATGCGCCAGTAAATAATTAATCTGTTCAATTTAAGACATTCGAGGGACCGTGGAAAATCTACCAGACATGCAGTAAAACGTTAAAAACTGTGTGAATTCCTTTGCGAGTTGGCTTGAGTCCAAATGGGGTGAAATGGCTAATGCAGAGGACTGCATCATAGGTAGCCTGGATTTGTATTAATTCACACATTTTGTATTTAGATATTTTGGTCGTAACTCAACAGCCTTTCTTACCACTGAACTAAAAATGGGATCACACAAATCACAGGTTCCTTGTAAGATTGTCATTGATTGACGATCCCAGTCTCAGCACCGCCACTGCCACCATCCACATCGTGCATCT